>NC_054551.1:31228303-31528303 GCF_017654505.1 Polyodon spathula | reverse complement strand
GTAGAATACATCATTGCTGGTGAGAAATCAGATGTGCATCGGGTACCCACATTTGATTTTCAGTCTCCCAAGTCTCCCAAAAGAATATGAAATCTCCCAGAATTTCTAATGCTGTTTGTGTCTTCTGTTTATATATATATATATATATATATATATATATATATATATATATATATATATATATATATATATATATATATATATATATATATATATCATCTGTCATTTATTTCATTCCTTCAGGTACTGCAGGCCATGTTTCTCCATCTTCACACACTCTTTTTTTTTTTTTTCTGATGCTGTATACTCAAGGCTAAGCTCCTGCCTGGAGCCACAGTGTTGGAACATGACAGAAAAGTACATAATAATTTATAAAGCGAGATACTGAAAACCTGAGGAGATTTGGTTAGATGGGGAGAAGATTTGTGTTAAGAAATAAAAGAGGTCTTCTTAAATGATGCCATATTAGTCTGTTTATTTTCGGTTGTACTAGCCTCGACTTTCATCTTTCAAATGTGTTATTGTTTGTATAATCGAATTGTCTGTTATGCTTGTGGGTATTCCGTTTGTTCTGATTTTTATTTGTATACATGGTTGTGTTTTTAAAATAAACATGTTATAACCCAGTAGAGACAGTACTGTGGTAAATTATAGAGTTATACAAATACTAATACTATGCCTGATCTCACATACATTTTCAAGTATGCTGCTGTTGTATGCAGCCAAGTTGAAACAGATTATACTGAAACAGTAAAGTATGGTAGATAGATAATTAGCAGTACACTTTTTTTGATATTTCTGAATGCAGTACTACCACAGCTGCTACCATTGTAAGTTGCAGTGAGAGCCAATGCCAGTAGATGGCATGCACCATCTATTAATATCACTGGTGTGTGTAATATAATATTTCTTAGCAGTGAAGTTTTGTACCTGCTGTCATGTCACCCATAATGTTATTTTAATATGTAACGTGATTTATCTCTGCACATATTCTCTGTAATTTAAAATTTAAACGTCAGTAAACATGGCATACTAAATGCATTAATATTCTTTGGAATATTCAAGGAAACGGAGAGATAATTGTTTGGTACAGTTGGTTCAACTCTTTCACTTTTTTCAGTGGAAAAGACTACAGAAGAGACTATTTAATTGTCTCTGTTTTTGCTCTTGCTGTTTAATTGGCAAGCTTATTTATTTTACACAAGATTAGTCATTTTTAATATCTTTCAAAATTACTATTTATTGCAACTGATACCAATAATAATTTTTTCTTAGTACTTTTAGTATGTTGTAAAAGATCCAACACATGGAGCAACTCTCAAGGTTGTCAGTAGAATGAAAACCATGCATGCCTTCCTGTCATTATGGTGATATTCTTGTTTATTTTGTGTTTTATAAGATCATCTGTAAATTACCCTTTCCAAATGGGAAGACAGAAATGAATGCTTCCACCAAATCATCTTGTCATCCTTGAATACATTTTGTTCTTTATTAACGACTAGCAGTCTTCCACGACATATGCAGTTTAACTGTTGAAGCTTAGTTAAGTGTTAAAGCAGCTATGAAGAACTTCCACTTTGGTATATGTAGTATCCATAACTATTTGGTGCCTAATACACTCAACTGTGTACATTTATAATTCCTTCAATGTGCTCATGTCACACAATAGATACCTGTTGCACATAAAGTGAAATATTTTTTCCTTTTAAAGTTGAGTTTGCTTGGGAGTGTGTGAGTTACTGTCCCTCACAGAATAAGTTAGGTGTTGTTATTTCTGTAAAAATGGGAGACAGCATATAAACAAGTTTACATTATAAAATAAGTTCTGGACATAGTAGCATAATCAAGTTTTCAAAAAGTATCATATGAGCATGCTGAGAAAGTACTTTGGGCATTGCAGGGTTAATGAACTATAGTACCTTGCTTGCTGTTAGTTTAAATAACATGTTATTATTGGATTGTTTTAGATTTCAGATTGACTGTAAGATAGCACTGAGCCAGCTACATGTTTGGAAATGGATGAAACTCATAGGCCGGTGAAACTTCGCAAATTAGTTATTGGATTTCATTATTTATTTATTCCCTGTAAATGATTGGAAGAGCGGGCAAGAAATTCCATCAAGAAATATGTTCTTTCCTACTTTTAAAATAGTATTGATGCTGCCAACTAAATTATTGCACAGTAATAATTCAGAACAGTATAGGTAAAAACCTGTTATCCAATGTTATCCTCATCCATTCGTTTGGCTTGGTAACAATGGGTGAGCTTATCAATTTTAAGCCAACATTTTGTTGTATGTTTCTAAAACTCCATTCGTATCAAAGCAACTTGAGAAGATCTTTAGGTGGACAACATTTAATTGACCAACCATCTAACTAATTTTAAGTTTTAAGACATACCATTTTAAAGAATAATAGCTTTAGACCCAACACAACACATTTAAATCATTTTGGTTTTAGATCAATCTAAATAGTAGAGCATGTTCCTTCACAGCAGAGGCTGCGCTATGTTATAGCCAGTTAGGTATTTTATTGCTAGTAAAAGTTAAGAAGTAGAAGCAATTGTCTACAACCTCACAACATTCTCACTAACAGAAAGAGCATGGCTTAAAAACGTGACATAAAAAAAAAAAACTAAACTCATTATTTCAAACTGGCCTTTTTTTATAAAGAGCAGTTATGACTGTTTTAAATTCTTGAGTAGGCGCCTATTTCTACACTTTATTTCTACTGGCAGTTCAGGTTTTTCACCAAGGCCACCATATTTTTGTAATTAACAGACGTATTGGTCAGCCTCCTTGTGCTGATAGCTTGTGTTTCAATAAAGTTTTCTGCTGATGTTGGCAAGTGTTTCTGAATTAAAATCCATTCTTGGCACAATGTGTAACTATTTTGTTTAAACCAAAAGCCAACATGTGGAATGCAATGGATTTAGAAATGCTATTTAGTGGGTTTTTGGAAGGCCAACTTGGAGGCAGTCGTCAGGGCTTCATACATAATGAGCTGTTACATTGGTTTTTACCACTTTCTTTGGTCACATATACTTTTTGAGTATCTGTTTTGGCAGTTACTGTGATTAATGTTAAAGGAGAAGTAATTGCTATAGGCTATCACAGTATAAGATGGTGAAGTTGGAGTTCCCTCTCATTGTTCAACTCTTTCTCTACATTTTGAATTCTGATAATAATACCTTGTATTTATAGTGTTGCCAACTGAGTACTTTTTACAGCTTCCTTCAGTAATGTTCTCTAATTAAAAGTGTTTATGTTTTGTTTTCAGGCACCTCTTTCAGACACACTTTCATTGTTTTGTTTGTGTTTGGTAACAATTTACAGGTGTAACACTATCAACCACAATGGTAAATGCAGGGATTACAACTCATGCACGGGAACTGGAGATGGTATTGTTGTTAAATTAAAATACATATGGTATTTGTTTGTATAGTATACCGAGTGAGTCAGAGGGGACCCCCGGCCACATTATCCTTGTGCAGCGCATATTCTACCTCACCATGTGAGGTGCTGTGCTTCTTTCGCTTGGTATGTGGCCTGCTTTACGCTCTCAGTGCCCAAGTCCCAGACTAACCCATCTCTCTCTGTCTCTGAGGCCGTGACTCACCCCATTCGAGGGCAGCACCAGACCAGTCGGAACCCTTTACTATCTCTCCTTTCAGGTCCTAATGCAACTGGACTATTCATATCACCCCTAGAGGCGCCTCTGCCAAACAGAGCCCTTTTATATGTTTTCAGATCCCCAGGAACATGACCTTAGACAAGGAATAATAAACTATGCTATATAACCTTCAGTTAATTGGGTTCTGTTTCTTCTTAAAAATGTTACACTGACATATATGGAAATAAACCAGCATCTTCACACTCCAGAGCAAATGAAACAGAACTGTCTACATCAAATGGGATGTTTGATTTCTTTACAAAGCAGAATAATGTGAAGAGTGCTTTGGAGGTCACTGGCATGTACTGTAGTATGCAGATGTTTTCTGAAAAGGAGATGTCATAATGAGTATTACTATTCAGTTATGAATTATCTAAGCATAAAGTTAGAAACACCCTCACGTGTTTACTTCCTAGTTAGATGTTATCAATAAACTTGTCCAATTATTTGTGGATGTTCAATGGTAGCTTGCCTCAATTAAATAAATGCTTATTCTTTAATGTAGTAGGTATACAGGTTTATCATACAAATTATGTTAATGAGCTAATAACCTATACTCTTAAAAATGTTAACAAAAAACTGCAACATTAGTTATTACAAACATTACAATTTATATAAATCTGTTTTGCAGGCATGCAGAGGAAGACAAATCAAATGATGTGAATGCATTCCTTGGAATATTTTATGGAATATTTTAACATGTTTGACTTTTTTAAATGGAATTGTTTGAAACTGCACAGTTGCCAACATTGTTCAAAACATTTTAATTATACACTACAATTAAACTGCGTATTCAAGTATACTGCGTGTGTTTAAAATTGCTGATTGATTGATTTATATTACACTGTGCACCTGACAGAGGTAATCAGAGGTAATGTGCATATCAATTTTCATGTTTCAGGAAGCTTTCCTTACTACACTTTGCAAATCATTTATTAGAATGTAACAGAGAGCCATTGTGATGTTATTATTATTATTATTATTATTATTATTATTATTATTATTATTATTACTATATATTACGAAAAATTCATCTTAATAAGTAGAAACATTTAATCATCTTTGTAAATTCTTTAGCTAATGATCTCACATCCTTCTACTCTATCTGAAATATATTTAAAAGCTAAATGTATACAATGTAGTAATCAAAATCAATAAATAAAGTGTATGTTCTGTTCTTTGTTGATTGATGATTTATATATATATATATATATATATATATATATATATATATATATATATATATATATATATATATATATATATATTATATAATTTTTGTTCCTGGGTAGTAAGTGTTATTTCCTAATTGCTTATGCCTCAAAAGTATAGAAAATGGCCGTTATTCCCCACAAACTTTGCTTTTGTGACCAGGACAGTGATATTTTGAAATGTACCTATTTCCAATGAGAAAACGGTCTTTTCGTTCACATAAAGTCAGAAAAAAACAACATATGAATCCAAATTAACATGCATTTATACTAAAGTAATACAAAAATGACTACAAAAGACTTAGAAGTGAGTAGTTTTTCGGAATTTACGATTATACTGTAAATCACTTTCACGAATCAGCACCCAAATGTAGTCTCCCATCATGTTATCGTTATACTGTCCATGGTAGCGGCGTTCAAAGTCCAGTATATCCTGGTGGAAGCGCTCGCCTTGCTCCTCCGAGTACGCTCCCATGTTCTCCTTGAATTTATCAAGATGAGCATCAAGGATATGGACTTTGAGGGACATCTTACAGCCCATTGTGCCATAGTTCTTCACCAGAGTCTCAACCAGCTCCACATAGTTTTCAGCCTTGTGATTGCCCAGGAAGCCCCGAACCACTGCGACAGAGCTGTTCCAAGCCGCTTTCTCCTTACTAGTGAGCTTCTTGGGGAATTCATTGCACTCCAGGATCTTCTTTATCTGTGGTCCGACGAAGACACCGGCTTTGACCTTTGCCTCAGACAGCTTAGGGAAGAAGTCTTGAAGGTACTTGAAGGCTGCCGACTCCTTATCTGAGCTCTGATAAATTGTTTCATAAGGCCCAATTTGATGTGCAGTGGTGGCATCAGCACCTTCCGGGCGTCCACCAGTGGCTCCCACTTGACGTTGTTCTTCCCCACAGAGAACTCGGTCCGCTGTGGCCAGTCCCGCCTGTGGTGGTGCACCTTGGTGTCCCTGCTGTCCCAAAGGCAAAGATAGCAGGGAAACTTGGTAAAACCACCTTGGAGACCCATCAAGAATGCTACCATTGCAGCCTCTTGATGCCATCTCAGAAAAATACAGATATGTATCCATTTAGGCAGCTGGAACTAAACTGAACTGGTGGGTTTAAGGCCCCTGTATTTAACTACTATTTATGTTACTGGAAAGTTCTAGAAAGTTCTAGAAGTTACTCCAAGTTTGCTCAGCACTGAATCTATCTGGAATGTTCTGGAAAATAGGTAAATTTCAAAATATCACTGTCCTGGTCACAAAAGCAAAGTTTGTGGGGAATAATAGCCATTTTATATACTTTTGAGGCATAAGCAATTAGGAAATAACACTTACTACCCAGGAACCAAAAAAAAAAAAAAAAAAATTGTTACACCCTGTAATTACAGTCATATTGTTTTCTTTTGGGTTTTTTTTGTTTTTGTTTTTTTGGGGGGTGGACAGTGGACGACACAGATATTGTTTGTTCACTGAACTACATTTAAAATAGAACCCTTGCTCCATCATCATAACCTGGTCCAGGTGTCTCTATGTGAGCTTACCATTTTGTTTTTATAAACTGTACACATACAGGTTACAAATTCAAGGATCAGGACAGAAACTGTTTTTTTGACAGAAGGTACTGTATTATGATATTTGCCCTATACATACTAATTTGTGACGTCACTGCTCTATATGATATTTCTGTGCTGGCTTGGTTAATTGGCAAAGTACAGATAAGCACATATTTCAATATTCATGCTCTTCGCTTCTACTGCACTCTTCACAGACCACAATAAATGCATACATTTGACTAGACTCCCCCAGAAAGTTAACATGCCTGAGGAATAAAATCAGTTTAATACAACTATAGCAACTACATTCTTACTTTAGAAGTTTTATATATATGTTTTATCTTTCCTCTTGAGATTTGTTGCTTTAGCACTTTGCCCATTTTTCAACACGTGCAGCAAGCTGTGGATTATCTGAAGGGCAAAAGAGAATTTATTTGCAACATGTTAAAGATTTGTTAAAACTATTTCCCTCTGTGTATATACATTTACCATGTTCTCTATTTCCATGATCAATTTGCAAGTTGGAATTTTTTATACAGTAACAGGGCACTGGTACGGGATACGTGCATTTATATTGTATTTTATTTTATACCGTTCCGTACATCTGTTTTCTATCATTTCCGCCGATGCTTTCCTATGACTCATACGGAAATAATGTGTTGTTGCAGAGACTGGATTATATTCAAGTCTGGACGAGCCACGTTGTACCGCCTACTGTTACACGTATCCATGGAAACCACTGTGTCCAGGATCTGAATTAATTACCTGATGATGCCGAAAGTGACGCACCGATGGTACTTTGATGATAGTACTGTATTCAGATTCCGGGTAAGGGACATCCCAGTTTACGTCATTTTGAGCGGGTAGTTTGTTGGCGGAAAAAGAAAGAACGGAAGAGAAGACAACAGAAGCAGTGGGCGCTTTACTGTGGTATTAAGAAGTTAAAAGGTATTTAACTTGCTTTCAGTTACTGAATTCATAAACAAGGTACAGTGTTGTTGGGGTGTTTAATACATGTGACGATTTTAACGTGCATTGAGAGAAAGTATGCAACAGATAATCACCAAAAAAGTTGCTCTGTATTGTGCAATACAATACCGGGATATCAGGAGGTGGAATGCTCGCTTAATGTTATGTATTGATTATGTTATTATTGCATTTTCATTGTTTCATACCAAAATTGTTTGTGTTCAGTAGTGCATATGACCGTATCTACCGTAACTTATCTGTTGTAATCATATGTTTGAGTTTCCATGTTGTAAACAAGTTATGTACTGTCTCACAACACAGTCACCGTCAAATAATAATAATAATAATAATAATAATAATAATAATAATAATAGTGATTTGTTTGTTTTTCAGGAAAAGTTTGACCGTACTTATTGATCTCAATCTCAAGTCCGAGATTTGTAAAAAGTTTGTTGTGTCGTGCTGCTGTTAGTGTTACACATAGACAGAGGCCATTTACTCGTTTCTAACCATCTATTAATTTTAATGTGGCTATTCTGTGCGTTTAAAAGCCGAAAGTCACCGAGTTATACAGAGTAAATTAAAAATGCTACTTGGCTTGTGTAAATATTTGTCCAGGTTGTGAATGTAGAGGACCTGCTTGATCTGAATTGCCATACATTGGTGCGACTAGTTACAAAATCATGCTGTGAATATGTAGTATAGTTTAGTAAGCTGCCAACATGTTTTCTAATAAAACACAACAGTCTTGTTGAAATAAACCTTACAATTTGAATGGATTTGTTTGCCACAGTTTTTTAATGTTATTCATCTGTAAACTATACTTTAGTGAGAATGCATACCTTACTGAGAGTCCAGGTGGGTTACCAAGAGTAGCACTAAGCCAAGCAGCAGAATCAAAATGTGAAGAAATTGTATTTCTTTAATTTCTAGAAGATTCTTACAGCAATCATAACATTAAGCTTCATTTTTGTTTTGTTGTGTTTTGTTTTTCTTCACATTGTAGGTATTCATATAATGGAAGTTGCCCCACAAACTTTGCAGAAGAAAAGTGACCTTTTGTTTGTTCAGTCAAAGGATGACAAACACGATGGAAGATATAAACTTTCCAGTAAGTATAAATAAATGTTTGTTTTTGTTTTTGGTTTGTTTGCTTGTTTTTCATATGGACCAGTCTTAGTTGGTTTAGATGTGTTTGTTGGGATCCCCTCTTCTTGGCTTTTTGTACAAGAAGTAACAACACAGAGTTGTGGGTTTAATATAAAAAAAAGACAGAACCTTTAATTCCTTAACATTCTCTAATGCTGACATTTCCCCACTCTTACTTCATGGGGAGGGGGGAGGGTGTTAATAAAGCATCCAGGCTGGAGGGGCACTGAGATGAATATTGTAAGAGGACCACTATATTTGTATTAGATTCTGTTCCGATCAATAATATAATAAACTCCACAGCGTTTTTATACTCCTACTTATCAAAGGGTTTCAATTGTTATGATTTATTTTTTGGGGGTAGTCCAATTGACTTTTCTTGTTTTTCTTTAGGTGAAGTAAGAGCAGATATTGAAAGCTTGTATGAGGCGGTACCACAGCTGTCAAAAATCTTCCAGATCGAAAACAAAATTGGAGAAGGTGTGTACAGTACTTGCATTATTTTTATAACCAGTGGAAACTACCTGCTACTTGCAGTGTTTTTTTTTTTTTTTTTTTTTTTTTTTCTCTCTCTCTCTCTCTCTAATTTTGTTCTTGCAGCTTGGTCTCTAGCCAGGACTTGTACAGTTCTCTGCGTGTGTGTGTAAATATAAAAAGTTACATTTTTCTATTTGGACAGGTACCTTTAGCTCGGTTTACTTGGCAACAGCACAGCTGAGATCTGGAGTTAAGGAGAAGTTTGCTTTAAAGCATTTAATTCCTACCAGCCATCCAATACGAATCGCTGCAGAACTTCAGTGCTTAACAGTGGCTGGGTGAGTGTTGTTTGGTAATTCCTTTTGTGAAAGTTCCTGTCTGTTATGGTAACAGCTGCAGTAATGGTCACTTAAACTAAACTGTTACCATCTTTTACCTGCAAGTGTACCCCAGAACAGATTATTATTATTATTGTTATTATTATTATTATTGTTATTATTATTATTTTACCCTATTGTTATTTGCTGTTAAATATATTTGCTGTATCATTTTGTACCTGTGTGTTGGTTTTAGTAAAATATCAATTTGTAAAAGTGTAATAACCAGAGTTCCTGATCTTGTGGATTAAGCAAGGAATCAAACAACCACTACATCTTATTGTTTGAGATTCACACAGAGCAACTCTGTGATCGCAATATTATTATTTGACATTTCAAAAGTGCATTTTTGTGGTAGCTCAAAGAAATGTTAATAAGAGAACCTTTTAATTTTATTTCTAGAGGAAAAGAAAATGTCATGGGAGTGACATCTTGCCTAAGGAAGGGTGACCATGTGGTTATTGTTATGCCTTATCTGGAACATGAATCTTTTGTGGTAAGTTTGTTGTTTTGTAATGTGAGCCACAAACGTGAATACAGAATAGGGCTGCTACGATTAAATCAAACAATTTTATATACATTAATAGAAGTACTGGATAACCGATTTCAATAATTACATTTTTTTGAACTTGCACAGTTAATAACATTTTTTAAGTTTATCAACGAAACCGCACTAAACGCCGTGCCTTGCTATTTACAGTATTTCTGTCACAGACAAGCAGTGGGCGTGCTCTTCTTCTATTGCTCGTGTTAACTAGCATCTGATTTGCTGGACCCATCCTATCAGAGTTAGTTTTGAAAATGCTTTGTAAATATGCCCCGCTTTGTAAAAAGCGTGCCACCTTGTATCCAGAGCCGGACGACAGGCTTGTATTCCTGGCAAATAGCATTTCAATAAATTGTGCTCATTGAAGAAAACTGACTGTATATAGTTTGCACTTTGGAGTTTCAAAAAGAACTGTTATATAATGACTATTTAACAATATTCAATAACGTTGTTGTTAATAATAATAATAATAATAATAATAATAATAATAATAATAATATTAATGATTAAACGACTGATGTAAAAGCTAGTGATGTAAAACACAATTCTGGAGTAACGATCAGCTTGACCTATAGTGGGTCTGCATGTTTTGGTAAGTAAATCAATTTATTATTATTATTATTATTATTATTATGTTTTAAGCAGGAATTTCCACATTGTGTGTTTCACAAATAGTGAAGATTAGATGGTACAGTATTAACAAGATGCAATGCATGATGCTGCAGCTGTCACTAATTAAAAAAAAAAAAAAAGATGGTTTTCATAACCTCGTGTCTAGTTTATATAGATTACATTCCAAAGTACTGTAATCCTTTTTGAATAAATATTTTAGTAACACTTCTGTAGTACGTTAAACTTGCTTTAGGCGAATGTTGTGTTTTTTCTTTCTTCTGACACTACCAAAGTGTAATTACACCTTGCATTCAGTTGTTGTGCACAAGCTTTTACTGAACTGCAAGATATTCAAATAATCACACAAGGGTGGGTGGGGGGGCGAGTGAAACTGTGGACAGTACAGTTATCAATATTTATTCAAACGATTATATTTTGTGTGCCCAATTAATCGTTTGCTATTTTGAAGCTTAACTGACAGCCCTAATACAGCAAAATAACCAAATGAAAAAAAAAAAAGTTTATGCTACCATATTCTTTCAGGAAATTTTAGGTTGCATCAGTTTTGCAGAAGTACGGGAGTATATGTTCCACATGCTCAAAGCTCTAACGCACATTCATCACTTTGGCATCATTCACCGTGACATCAAGCCAAGCAACTTCCTGTACAACAGGCAGCAGAAAAAGTATGTATACCTTACTAACTTTATTATGCATTTATGGAATGCAGACTCTAGCAAAACATAGTAAATGTAGTCTGATTTTTTTTCCATTTGTGTAATCTATAACACAGAAGTTCGTATTCCAGTTTATTAGAGTTAATTGTCACAGTAAAATCTTAATTGTTTTATTTCAAGTATTTCAGTGAACTATATATCTACCCCCTTTCAGATGCATGTTCTCATTTCATGGTGTTTGCCGATAGCGAAGAGTACTGCATTCGAAATGTACTACATTATTTGTTCACTGTATCTTGCAATCCTTTTGAGGAAGGGGGGACGAGTGCTTTTCTTTTTATGGCTCTGACTCAAGCAACCAGACAATGGACACTGGCCAGATTTTGAACATGTACTTTTTATTTTTTGCATTGATCATTAAAAGGTTAAAAAAAAAAAAATCCAGGAATGTGAGTTTTTTTATCCTCCATTTGAGTGTATTTAAATATATTAAGTTTAAATAAACAATTAATTAGTCCATGTTGAATTAGGATTACTGGTGCACCTTGGGGATGAGACTATAACTAGAGATCATATTACGAAGGCTGGATATCTACTTAGAATGTTGCTTTATGACCAAATTAAGCCAATATAAATAGTGGGGATACATGCGTCACTAGTTTATCCACAAAGAATAAAAAATATTCAAACGGCCTTAACATCACACAGATCTGGCACACTAGCAATAGAAATAATTGCTTTGGATTCATGATCAAAAGTGTGTTCTTTTTGGCACAGTGGGAAAATGCATGTGAAACATCGATCCAAACAAAAACCTTAGAGGTAGTTGCTTGTAACGTTGAGTTCTGCAGATTTTTAGTTATTAAACAAATCCAGGAGACAGTCAGTAATTGGAGAATACAAGGTTTTTCTTGCAATACGGGCCTTGTCAAAACAGAAATCGCTCAATTCATGCTTCCTTTTTATTATTCAGGAAGTACAGCTGATTTCATAGTAGAACGTCCATTTGAACGTAAATGTATAATTGTAGGTCTTTTAACTTGTGTGCATTTTTAACTAACACTTAATTTTTTTTCTGCAACACATTCATAATGAATTCAAGTGGAACACTACATGCAGCTCATGCATTGGAGTCAATAGGAATTTGCAGCCATTGTGTTTAAAGTGTGTGTTTTTTTTCCTAATTGCAGGTATGCATTAGTGGATTTTGGCCTTGCACAGGGTACTCCTGATACCCAAGTTGAGCTCCTCAAGGTTGTAAAGGGCGAGAGCCAGCAGGGGAGTTGCTCGAAAAATAAATCTCACATCACCACGGGGAATAAGACACCTCACAGTAGTACAGCCGCTAAAGACATCCCTCAGAACTCGTCTGCAAAACCACCTGTTAAACGATCCTGGTCTCTTGTACAGGCTAAACAAGGAAAGGTTCTGCATCAGATTTCTTTTGTTTTTCAAAATACATTTGTAAAAATAGTTTTGTTATGACCACAAAGCTGATTTGATATATATATATATATATATATATATATATATATATATATATATATATATATATATATTATAATATATATATAAATATATATATATTTGAATATATTTGAATAATAAATAATATTTGAATTAAAAAACCAAACCGAAAACAAGTTTAATTGGTGTTTTTTGTACATTTTAGTAACTTAACACCCTTGATACAAAACAAACAATAACACATAATTGGAAAGGAGTGAATTCTAAAGTAAATTACAAAATTGTGCTTGTAAGTTTAAAGCTTTAGCAGTTTTTTTTTAGGTCAAACTCCACAATGGTCAGTACTGCAGTGTTTGAAAACTTTTGAGCTAATAAAAGCATTTGTCCAGAAGGGGGAGCTATAGATAAAGGCTCTACTAAAGCCCTTACCAGTTATATGTTTTTGCAAAAGCGTTGGGAAAATGAATTCTGAAAATAGTTATTAATATAGTTAAAAGACAATCTCACCTTAAGTATGCTTAAATAACATAATTAGTTAACTCTGATTTAGAACTTTTCCACTTGAAGGTTCTAGCTTTGCTGTTAAATCAGCTTATTGCACCTTCTGGTACATTGTATTCTCGGCTTTTGCATGGCATGTTGCACTTGCGAGGGTGTTTATGGCTCTGTCTAGACGTTGCTATTGGGTTAATGCACTGGGGACAAGGTGTCTGAAAGATTTTCAAGCATCTGCTTTATTTATTTAACCGAGACCATGTTTTTTTTTTTAAATAACATAGTTCTGAAATGGCCGTGTCAGAAGTTTTAACCTAATTTTGATGTTCTTACAGGAATCACTGTTGGTCAACTCACACCGTTCTGTGTTTGGTGAAAGAAATTTAAACAGTCTTAACCCGCATGAAGGAGCTATACTCAAGGTAACTGTCACAGCATCCCTTTTCATTGCTGTACTTTATTAGTGGTTTATAATGATTGTATATAGGTATATATGGAGAATTAAAAAAATAGTTATCGCACATAGATGTACCCTTGTTTGAGGCAGAATATATTGCTCTTAGTGCATTAAAGTGTGTTACTGGCTGTATAAAAATGCCAACAGTTCATAAAGAAATTTAAGTGTGGCTGACATTTGGGTCCAAGAACATGATCAAATTTAGAAACAGAAAAAAGCAATTTGACCCAACAAGCCGATACAATGTGAATGATGAATATGCTGTTGATTTTATGTGCTTTTATTTCATTTAATTTTTATTTTATTTTAGCCAGTGAAACTATCCAAGACTGTAGATCTTACATCCAGAAAAATGGCAGTAACAAAACGCAAGCCAGTGCTAGCTAAAGGTGCAGCCAGCAATCACAGCCGAAAACCAACCGCCCAGTGCCCTGCAACCCTGACATGTGACTGCTACATGACGGATAGAGTTTGCAACGTGTGCCTTTCAAGGTAACACCGAACACAAACTGTTCTTCAAATTGTTGAACCTGAAGAGTTTTGAATTTCTGAATCTGCTCTTTTTATTACCTCTGGGACCTTAAGTTAGAGACTGCTCAGTACTCAGAAGGGGACTATGAGAAGAATGGATGTTAATCCTAATGTAATAAATATAATCTGACGTTACTTTTAGTTAATTTTGGGCAGGTGTTTATAACAAGAACTTGTGGGTGTTGACCAGAAAGTGTAGGGCATGTGTTTCTATTTATTCCTGAAAATAAGCAAGTACTCCACTGCTTTATTCACATATAATTTTTTATCTTGTTGTGTGCATTTGTACACTGTTTAACATCTCCCATATTAATTCCCATTCTCTAGTGCATGGTTTCCATGGCTAACAAAAGCATCTGTACCTCCCACCAGCCAAATAAGTAGTTCCAGATGGTCGTTGAATTGTGCACATAACTTCAAAAACAAAATCTGCAAACAAAAAATAAACAAAGACCAGCATAGTTTTTACAAAACGAAAAGAATTTGAAGTGACAAGGAGGCTTTCATTTGTCTTGGATACCATGATTGCCCGATTCAAAGAAAGCCATAGGGTGGGAGGTAAAGAAGCTTAGCCAAAAAAACTATCAAAATCAGAGAAACGTTTGTTTAGGATTCAGTAATGGTCCAGGTTTGCAGTGTTATGTACCTGCTGTGTACCAACTGTCCTGCACATATTGCAGATATGAAATTGTATTTTAAAGGTGGGTGTTAAGTAAATTTTGATTGTGCAGGTTTAGTTACCATCTATAAATAAATATGCTGTATTTTGTTTTTGTTTTAAAGACGGCAACAAGTAGCCCCAAGGGCGGGTACTCCTGGATTTAGAGCACCTGAAGTCCTTACAAAGTGTCCCAATCAAAACACAGGTACAGTACTTCTGTTTCTACAGATGGTTTGCCTCTTTAAAATTTTGAGTGACCATCGCTGCTAAATTAACTAAACAACCAATAATTCCTTCAGCAAACTTCTCAATTGGGTATGTTGTGTTTAAGTGTTATCATATTTTTCAATTACATAGGGAATTAATTTTACAATGAATTCTAACACCATTAGGTCATTTCCTGTTTTGTGTTATAACTGAAAGGCACAACTAATTATCACAGAGCATGCCCCCCCCATTTCTGCAAATAAAATGCTGGCTGCCTGCTTTTTATTATTTCTTATGTAACCAAGACTTCAGTTTTTCAATTCTTTAAATAATTGCCTACTTTCAAGCAGCCAAAACTATAACCAAAACATCTGGCTGCCTCATTTCTAAAGTCTCTTCTGCCTAAATTCATGATTTTAAACACTCTTCACATTCTTGACTCTTTCCCCTAATCTAAGGGAAACATGTATACAATTTCAAAGTTGCTTTTACATTTTTTAAATCATTAACTGTAAAAGACCTTGAAAAATATTAAGCCTGCCCAATTGAACAACTAATTAGATTAATTAAGTTATTTGAGAGCTTCAGTTGGAATGAGGACTGCAGTTTGACACCCCTGCTTTACAGTATATTGATTTCAGCGGTGTCTTTATTATAGGAAATACACATGGCAAAACATTAGGTCTGTTCTAGACTGGAATGCACACTCTAGACCCATAGTAATTTGGCTGTTGTGCTTTGTTAATGAACACAATATGCTGTTTAAAATTAAAGAAACTGGGAAAGAATTTTATATATTAATCATGTGTTTGATCATTGAAAAACATATGCAAATAATAACAGTTGACAGCAGTGTAATTATTTCAGCTTGTGGGAAATTGAGTTCTGTGAGTAGGGTTTCCATATAATGCCAATGTGTTGCAAGTCATGTGGTTAACATGTAATAAAAGTCCAAAGTGGGGCCCCAAAATGTTTGCCATGTGATACAGATTTATATATTTTTAAAATATAAATCCCAACGCTGCTTTCAAAATGTAGTTTACCAGGGCTGACACAAAAAATAAAGATTAATATAGCACATTAGAAGCACATGTATTTGTATCACATTAAGAACTTAAGCAAGGTACTGATTTAAGTTTTATTCTAATAATTGCCCACGTTTAGTGTGCTTTTCCATTATATTGCTCTATCATTCATTCCTTAGTTATCTGCATAGTAGTGAACTGTAGATTTTGTAGACTTAAAGGCCTGGTATAACAGTTACATAAAATGAATGGCCATCTCTAAAGTCCAGTATGTACAGCTATGGCCAAAAGTTTTCCATCACCCTATAGAATTAACAAATTTTGCTTCATAAGTTTGAGTGAAACCTGCTGAATAATGTTACATTAACATATTGAATTGCGTGCCGCTTTGTAGTTTTCCGTATACTGTACTACTGTTGTGGCTTCCGGTAGACTTTTGTGATATCGTTTTATAGTTTATTTAATTACATGATGTTAAATTATCAAAAATGTGTTCTAAATAATACAATCATCTAAATGATGTTGTTGTAGGTGTCTCAAACCTAAAAGAGACTGAATTTAGATGTTTTATATTATATTTTGTAGTTGATGAAAATTGATACAGTCCTTTTAGGGAGCAAGACATGCCTAACATTGTGGTTTCTTTCATACTAAATTACAATGCGTTTTATTTTGCAGCAATTGACATGTGGTCTGCAGGAGTCATTTTCCTGTCCCTGCTCAGTGGTAGATATCCTTTTTTCAAAGCAAGTGATGACTTAATTGCTTTAGCACAAATTATGACCATCCGTGGATCCAAAGAAACTGTCCGTGCTGCTAAAACCTTTGGTATGTGCATACTTTTTTACATTGTGACATGTGACAAATGCATGTGCCAGTTATACACTGTTTAAAAATTTAAGTAAAATAAAATGTAATACATTTTTCCCTCAAATCGACACATGAGCAAAGTCTAGTTATCTATTTCATTTTGGTGCATGTGGACATCCTCAGTAAAGTCTTTGGAAATGCTTATGTGTGCATCGCTCAGTAGCATTGCAGTTTGTTTTATATGTGGTGTTGTTCTGCAGGTAAATCAGTGCTGTGCAGCAAGGACATTCCAGCTCAGGATTTAAAGACTCTGTGTGAGAGGCTACGAGGAACACATTCTCAGAAGGGGAGCTGTGTCTCTGAAACAAACACAGTCTCGGAAGATGTTCTGGTTACTCCTGATGCTTGCACTGCTCCTATAAAGGCAGAGACTTCTTTCGCAAGATGCCAGCAAGCCCAGCAATATAGTCTTGAAGAAGAGGCCCAGCAGGACAGTCCAAGCGACTCAGGCTTCAAAGACAGCAAGATGTCGTCAGATGTAAAGGGGTGGGACAGAGTTCCTGACACGGCATATGATCTTCTTGACAAACTGTTAGATCTGAATCCTGCTACAAGGATACAGGCTAGCCAGGCCCTGCTGCACCCTTTCTTTCAAAGCTTGTGATTTTGACCCCACTGCTGGAGCGGTGGGTGAACTCTGCTTTTCTGCCAAGCTTCACCAAAGTGCCTTGTTTCTATTTTCTCTTTGGACAAAGAACTTCAAGGATAGGTTATTATAGATGGTATAATGGAAACAACATCTGAAAGAAGGCATGGAAAATAATCCAACAATAATCAAGACTATTTGGCTATAAATTGCCATTGCAACAACCCATCCCAAGGCACGTGGCAGGAAGGGCAGTGAGGGATTTCCGTGTTTTGTAGTTTTTTTCCTTATGTACTTTTTCATCTGGCATTTACTGATAACAACCAGTTATACATTGTGTTTTTTATTGTGTTGGAAAGTGCTGCTTTATATATATATATATATATATATATATATATATATATATATATATATATATATATTATTTTTTTTTTTTTTTTTTTTAAAGCAAAGTTGTAATTATTTTTAATAACATTTTATATTGGTAGGGTAATTGCAGAATTAAAGTTCAATAAAAATGATATTTTCTAAGTATGGTGCATTAATACTTGATCTATATGTAATGGGACTGGACTTTAGAATAAAGAAAAGGCCAGTAAATTAATTATTAAACTGAAATTGCATTATTAAAGCCTAGAGGAATCTGGTACAAACTTGGCACTGTCTGTTGATGCCTATTTAACTAGACACATTGAAGGCTTCAAGAAAGCTGGCATAAATTGAAGTCAGATGTACAAAACCTTGGTTTCACTAGAGAGGTTAAGAAGAGTAAGGAAGCATCTGAGAAATTAAGGATTATTAACGTTAAGGCTGAGTCATTGTGATAAGAAAGTCATTATTGGGGGGGTGAGAGCAAAGGAAAGACACAAAATAAAAGTGCAAAACAGAAAGTGAAGAGCCCTGTAAGTCATTTTTAAGGGGAATAAGCAAGCCTAAGAATAATGCATGATCCAGAGGTCCAGTTTAATCCATGGAAGCCTGTGTTGGCAGCAGTCCTGCAAGCAATAAAGAAGGAATGATGTTCTATAGGTCTTGTGCCAAGTGAAAAAAAAGATATAAAATGCGTCAAATATACCTTAAACAGCTGCTGTAAACAATGAACAGATTAGTATTTGTTAAATTTAAATGCCAAAATTAATTGTTGTTGGAAAAGTATCCCATAGTGAGCCAGTAACGCCTTATTTAGGGATAGCGTAGGACAGGCTTGGCCAGTTTATTTTAAAGATCTGACTAAATCGCAATCGCCAAGGTGTTTTTGGCATCTGAAACCTTTTTTGTTTTGTTTTTTGTTTTGTTCTTTGTCACATGAACAAGTTGCTTGTCCTTCCAAAAGCCAAAACAAGCAGATCAGAGCCTCAGCTGTACAGGCAGATCAGGGTCAAGTACAAACAGCAAAGCTCGTACCATCAAGGAACAGGAATTACACCAGGTCAAGGTTTGATTTGTACAGGACTTGAGGATGCTAAGCAAACCAAACTATCAATTTCCATGAGTTCTTCTACTACTTGAGAATGAGACACAAGCTTACCCTGAGCTTACCCTATACACAGTACATGTGAGCCTTTTACAACACATACTGTAATCGGTTATTGCTTGTAAAAGAAAACCATGCTGGTACGGCTGCAGGCAAGGGTCCAAGGCAGAGGGTAGATTTAAGGTGACAGTACCATTAGGACAGGTTGTAAGTAGCCAACAAATAAGATGGAGGGGGCAGCTGAAAGATGATTTTTGATTTGCAGATGAAAGTAAGGGTTTAAAGAGTTCTGTGAGACAGTGCTGTGCAGCAGCATCAAAGCTGGAATACAGAGACTTCATCAAGAGCAAAAGATGAAGGTAAAAGGGAGGAGAGCAAAGGGCTGTGTGGACTGTGAAGAGGCCTTTTGCCATCAAAGTATGTGGAGTTGCAAGTACCCAAAGAATGAAATGACTTTGTTTCATCCCACTCTCCTGCCAGCTCTACTCTGTTTGCAGTAGTAGGTTCTGAAAGATGATGGCAGCTGTGCCCCATGTTGGAAACGGCCTCACTGGTAGTTCTGTATGCTTCCAGTGTTGGAGCAGGCTAAATGAAAGAACTGCAGTACTAGAAAGCACCCTTGGAGAATTGAGAGGAAAAAAACAAAAAGAAAAAACATCTTAGCCCATGTTTCATGATGTGGGCAAAACCATGGGCAGAGATGAATAACAAGTCACTAAAGTTTATTATGCTCTAGATATATATATATATATATATATATATATATATATATATATATATATATATATATATATATATATGTGTGTGTGTATGTATGTATGAATAAAAGCTATATTTGCATCCCGAGCCATTTGAAAAAACCACAATAGGAAAATATACTTGAACTTTGACCTATTCGACTCCTCAAGACCATCACTTTCAATTCAAACACAAAATGTCTTGTTTTCAATCACTCGACAACACCCACAGTACAGAAACTTTAATTAATGATCAACAAAATGAGAACACGTTAAATTAAATTAAAACGAGGTAAAGGCAATCATCCAAATAAAGCTGAAGCACGAATGGATAACGACAGTGAATATCTGTACAGCACTGAAACACTACGTTAAAAAAAAAAAAAAGAACTACTACTGAACCTTGTCTTTAATATTTGCATCACAAGGGTATCCATGTATTATAAAAAAATAATAGATTGGCTTCTTCAGTGAGTTAAAGGAAAATAATTCCATCTCGGGTTTCTGTGACAGTTTATAAACTACTCGACTTAACAGTCTCATAGTTTATTACGTCACAGAAACACTAGATTGAATTATTTTCCTGTAACTCACTGAAGACCATCTCTCTCTCTCTCTCTCTCTCTCCTCTCTCTCTCTCTCTCTCTCTCTCTCTCTATATATATATATATATATTCACTACATTTTATGTTAGTGTTCGCTGAAATTCTTTTTGAGGAGAAAGACATGCAATCCAGTCATGAAATGACCAATGGATACAACAAAAGTAAGCTTGCTATGCTGTACTTAGCTTCTAAGAACTGATTTTGCAGTTTATATTTTGTTGCACTGTACTAATAAGAGTTGTAATTGATCCACATAGGGCTTTCATACTACAAAAAGCAAGTTATCTTTGTGCGCCGAGCATCCCCCTTCTAGTGTATGAAATGAAATGAACAGTTATTCATCTGCAAATGCGCTTGGTATTTTGAACAAAGAAAGCATTAAGGCAAAATTACAGTCAAGCAGAGATGACAGATTTTCTTGGCTCCCGTTATACAGGTGGGACACGCCTTGCACACAATAAAACATTGTGGTCAGGTTTGGAAGGTGAAAGCCATTCCGGTGCTGGTGGAGGGAAGACACTACGGCTTATCGTTTACAATGGAGTGTTTGTTTTAAAGGTTTTAGTTGAAAGTTTATCCATGTCTTCAAAAGCACACAACTGTGTAAAGTTTACTGCAATGTTGAGTTCTTGCGGTTCAATGATGAGAATGTGTCTTTCAGGATTTCATCTCTTAATGATTAAAAGGCAAGCCTGCATGCTGGAGATATTATGCAAATCTTGCCCAAATTAATGTTCTACCAGCTAGATTTTGCGACAAAATTGGTCCATCTATAGATGTGAATATTTATCATTACAGAAACATTATTCTTGTTAAACTCCAAAATCCATTATAACTTTAGAAAAGCCAGCTTAGACAACAACAACGTTATGCTGTCCAGTAACAGTTTAATCATTCTTCATACTTGGACATCTCCAACAGAGGTAATTTAATAAATAACTAGAAATGTATTGTTGTAGAGCATGCAATCTGTGATCTGAGGGTGCAGTGCGTTTTTTATTGCCTGGTTGTAGACAAATGGTGGTACAGTATTCCATCTTCTTTAGTTTCGTAAAGTTCAAACTATCTTACCTTATGTGCTGGTACTACCTTCTTTACATGTACTAAAGGGTGTGTTTGCTTGTCGATAAAGGTTCATATGAGAGCCTTGGCTCCACAGTGGCATTGCCTGGAACCTTATCTTTTGCTTCTTACTGTGGGTATTACCATTAAAATACCTACTTACACCTAATATGTATTTATATGCCCATGCAATAAGATAATCTCTCTTTGGCCTAGTAAAATTGACCAGTATATATGACTTTACTGAATAGACAGACGTGATCAATTTTACTAGCCAGCCAATAGTTTTGCTTTTTATTTTGGTATAATAATTATACCTCTGTATCTCAACAATGGTATCTCATGCTACTAACAGTCTAGTAAAGCCTCAGGCATTCAAAAAACAGCTTTTGTTCTCAGACATAATTCGGAGTGACAAAGTTTGGCTTGAGTATTTATTTGCTTATGTTTATTTTTTGTAACGTGAAAAAAAAAAAAAAAAAGTCAGTCCAGGCTTATCCTTTTGGGATAACACTGAGTGTTATTTGTTTTTGTTTTGGGGGTAATTCGTTTCAATTCTAGAATACCTTTTACAGAAACTTTTATCATGCAGCTTTGTAACAGATTGCCAGATGCTTCTAGGGGGGCAATGTGACAGAGGACTGCTGCATAGTCTCTTGCCTTAACAAGACTCTACACTTGATTTATTTCACTAAAAGGTGTTACCAGTACAATACTTGGTGGACACACTTGCTGTGTATTCCACATTCAGCAAGTTAACATCTGCTCGCAACCTTTTTTTTTTTAAATATGCATTAAATAATATATATAGAACATTGTATAGGGTGTAGTGTGATACGAGCGAATAACCTCTCCACAGGTCATAGGTCAAAGCAGCTACCTAGATGTTGGCTCCAACTTTGACCTTAAGTGGGTCAAAATCTTCTTATAGTATATATTACACAGCGCATTTATACTTTATTATAATATATAGTAATTAAACAGTAAAGCTAATCTCAGTGTGATGTCATTTTCATTTGATAAACTATCTTTTACAAATACATTTCTGATCACATCAATATCAGGGTCAGCTATATACAGTTGTAGTCAAAAGTTTACATACCCCAATGGAAATGTATAATTTCTCAAAAACCACAAAAAGTAATCGCAAAAGTAAAAACTTTTACTAAGAAATATTTTTCCTAAAATTCTTTGTTTTTGAGAAATTTCGAGAAATTATACATTTCCATTGAGGTATGTAAACTTTTGCCTACATCTGTGTGTGTGTGTGTATATATATATATATATATATATATATATAACGTGTGTGAGTTTTTAAGCAGTTCTAATACATTGTATCTTGAATTTGAAACCACTTCACTGTTGCTCTTTTGCTGAGGAGAAGTTTCTGGGTTACCGCAAAAAGCAGAAGGATTTAAAAGCACATCTTAACACTAATTAATGATTCTCTAAAATTGTAATATGAGGCAGGCACTCTTGAGGTTTATTTGACACTTTCCTGTGTTAATAAATCATACTGTAACGGATTACAGATTCAGGAACACAGAGTTCCATATAAACATTTTAAGAATACTAAGAAAGGGCTGTTAACATAAATAAGAGTCGCTTCTAATAAATTCTCCAGGGTTGTAACCCTAAGGTTTTTATTAAACCTGCCCATATAAGGTGAGGAATCCATCTTGGGTATAACAGACCTCTACAGGCTCAACAGTTTAGAAAGTGCTGTTTATTTTAATGCAATCTAGCCCATTGGATTCAAGATCATTGCAGAATCTTTTAAAATGACATTCATCTCTTTTTGTTTCTGGCATCAGCTGCCTAACAAAAATGTTTGCAGATGTCTGTGTATTAACTGCACACAGTTTGGAAAGGCATAGCGCCCTGGGGCCCAGGTCTTAACGAATTCTGCTGTTTATGTAATTTAGGCCCAGCACATCACTAAGAAGTTATTTATCTAAAAGAACTGAGGCCCAAATTGGCAAGCAACACTGTCTGACAATATCTCTTGCTACAGCAATTCCTCCTCCACTTTCATCGTGTTATCTAAGATTTCAGTATGGGATAACGATGACAGGGAATAAAAGAATCAAAACATAATAACAACCTAAAAAACATGCTGTGACAGCTGGATGCCAGTTCAGACAGTGTCAGACAGGAGTAAAGTACAGCAGTCTGTTAGCGCTAGCCAAGAGAACAACACTTTCCATGCTCTAGTTCAGAAAGGAGACATCCACAGGAATGTAATATAATTTGGCCCATGGCCTTGACCATTAGAACAAGATAGCCACCCCTATATGCTGGTCGAACTATGATGTGATGTATATTGATTGAATAACTCTGCTCTCTCTCCTCTGTCCTAATTCTTCTCAATCTCTCTGCTGCCTTTGACATGGTCGATCACTCTATTCTTCTATCCTTTCTCACTGACCTGGGAATCTCTGGTAGGGCTCTGGCCTGGTTCTCCTCCTACCTCTCTGACCTCACCTACCAGGTAACCTGGCACGGCTCAACTTCCACACCTCACTCTCTCTCAACAAGAGTCCCCCAAGGATCAGTCTTGGGCCCTCTCCTGTGCTCTCTCTACAACCGCTCACTGGACCCCCTCATCGCATCCTATGGTTTCTCATACAATTTCTCTGCTGATGATGCTCAGATCTTCCTCTCCCCCCCCCCCCCCCCCCCTCTGACCCACCATCCTCTCCTGTATCTCTACCTGTCTGTCTGCTATCTCCTCCTGGAAGTACTCAAACTTAACCACTCTAAATCTTCTTTTTCTTCCCCTCCTCATCTTCCCCCTCCTCTGATTTCTCTATCTCCATTTCTCTAGAATCTACCACTCTCTCTCCCTCCTCCTCAGCCAGGAACCTCAGAGTACCCCTGGACCACTGGGTCTCCTACTCCCAGCACATCTCCACTCTAGCACGCATCTGCCGGTTCTTCCAGAGCAACATATGAAGAATCTGACCCTTCCTCACCAACTACTTCACGCAACTCCTCGTCCAGGCCCTGGTACTCTCCCGCCTAGACTACTGCAACTCTTGGCCGGCCTCCCTGCATCCCTGCGTATAAACAAACCAAAATCAAAATTTTATTTACTGATCAGAGCAAAAAATATACCTGGGCAGTTCCCATAAGAAACAAAGGAACTGTAACATGGGTTTTAATGTGTTTTTGTTTGTTTGTTTGTTTGTTTTTACAGCTTGCTGCAAATCCACAAATTAATAAACTGGCAAAAAAAAACAAAAAAAAAAAACTATTGATTGGCAGTAGAGCATTTTAACTTTTACAGTTTTTTTGCCTCCCTGCCAAATATAAAAAGCAGCAGAACCAATTGAAGCTTAAGAGCGATGAGGGTATATATTTTAACCAGAAAGAGGAAACTGTGTCTTAGATTTAATGAAGCAGAACGTGCAGTGGTAGAGAATAAGAAATATAATTGGAAATGCTGGACAGGAAAAGAAGATTCTGGGCAAAGATTGAAAAGGTCCCAAAATACATTTTGTTTATGTTTTACTTAAAGCATGGTGTTCCAGGCAGACAGAGAGTCAGCAAGATCCCACAGCAAGTAAACAAGCATATACTGTAACGCACCTTGTTAGTTCAGTGAACTGGTACCCCAAGTATATATTAGATAAAACCCTGGCAAAAGCACTTCTGTGTCGAGACACTGGTGACATGTTTTTATGAATTCATATGAAATAAAGATTGGAGCACAATTGAGTGTGCAGTTCTCTCTCTCTCTCTCTCTAGACTGATTTATAGCTTCAGCCTTGTGAACTTGCATTTCCTTCTTTAAAACCATAAAATAAACAGAATCTCCTGGATCTGGAGTTGTCTAGACAGATCTCATCTTCGGAAAGAGGCCTAGAATGAGATGCGTCTATATCAAGTGTATATATATATATATATGTTTTTATCTTTTGAAAACTCTTCTCATTCTCATCCATATCTTCTCATGCCGTTCACCTCTGGAGACATGGGTTCAAATCCTTCTTGGTTCACAATATGTTCGATGGGACCCAACTTAGCTCTAAATGGACATTAAACTACCCCACACAATTTGTCATTATACAACAAGACTGTCAGTCTTTGTATGAGATGGCTGAATGGAAAGGGGTGTTCATGTGAAGATTGAATCACAAAGCTTTCAGGAGAAGCTTGTATGGTGCCTGTTGGCATGTTGCCTGGCTAGCCAGTGCCCTCACAGTTCATCAGCATTACATTTAAGTCTCTAATCGAGGTGAGGTCTATTTGTTCAGGTGCAACATTAGCACTTTCAGTGCTGCAGGTTTAGGATGGATAACTCCACATAAAACTCTTGACTGTTCTGGTAGTGTAGGAAAGATTACTAATGTAAGTGTTACATTGATGTAATTAATTAATAATATAATAATTAATGTATATATATAGATAGATAGATAGATAGATAGATAACAGCAATGACATATGAACCATGTATAGCTTGCTTGATGATGCATGTAGAGACGAGGTTGGTCATACACTCAAAAATTGGTACACTGTATCATTGGTGTACATTTATCAGCATCACACACAATCAAATTAATAGAATATCCATGTCTTAGTGTAAAGTTACCTAGTTTGAAAATAGTTAATTGGAATACAAAACATCTTTAAATTATCCCTTAGTTAGTAATCATTTAATAACATGTTTATAGATGCTAATAATGGATCTACGGACCATAATGTGACCCAACCATAAGTCTGTGTATGAATCATTTTAAGGAAACCAAGGTAAATTATTTTCCAGTATGAAGTCTAAAGAGTGATGATTAAAGAAAACTATTATTAAACGAATGAGACAGACAGGCATGGGAGGTGGAAGAGTCTGGTAATGACATTGGGTGGACGAGACAGGCTCTCCTGAGGCTCAGTTAGACTAGAACGAGGGAGAAGATCACACTAGCAATTTGCCAAAACCAAGCTGGAAATTAATTGGCGGCAAGCCCCATTTTTCTTCGTCATTTGGCTTGCAAAAAAGATTGTTATAGATCAATTTTATAGCTATGCATTTTTCTATTTTACAGGAAGACAGATTAATCTAATAGGCAGCATATTAACGTTAATTACCGTGCAAAAAAGTTATAGTAATGTGCAGATTGGAATCCTATAATTGGGGTGCAGGAATATCTGTACAGTGTTACCAAAACCCTTACCCAACAAAAAGAGGTCATGCAGGTGGACATGATAATTTTATTGAGATCTTATGACCCTATTTTACTTTTAAACAGTTATATGATGTACTTCTTTAAGGATGTCATTTTCTTAATACAGATGGCCCCTTTACTTGGCCAAAATCTGGAACCTATAACATCCTAGACCTCAGGTCTTAGGGATTTCTACAGTAACCAACACTTGATTGGTCAGTTGTAACCGTAATCATAAAGTAAGGAGCTATTTTTTTTTTCACACTCTTGGCAGAGTTTTCAATCCAGTCCTTCTCGCAAGCCTGTATACTCCTGCGCTGCACTAGTAGTGTGACTGAAATGGAACCCAATATTTAACTTGAAGATCTGTCATTTATAGAATAGCGAAGGGGGAGAAACTGTGTCCTGATAATTTAAAAGAATACATGTGTTTACAATGGCGTTCCTCAAGCAACTTCCATAGCCTCCTCTAATCTGTGAACCTTGGATCAAACTAACAATGGTCAGGAAAAGAGCACGGAATCCTTAGATGCTGGGTCATAGCCCAACACAGAAAAATGCTCAATTTTTATTAGCTGAACCCCCTGAAATTAGTTAGGCTTGAAAAAAAAAATCCGCTGCACTATGTTGCTCTAACTTTATTTTTCCATGATTTTTTTTTCTTTTTAAATGTCATTGGTGGTCTTCCAAAGACCACTGCCAAAACAATTTTGCTTCCAAGGGGAACAAAAAGAATACAAAATATTTATTTTAAAGCAAACACGTGTGTGTATCCCTCTTTGTGTTGCAATGCAGATCGATAAAATCAAACTTGCGTAGCTAGATGCAGTGAACAATCATTCTTGATTTCTTGTATTTTTTAGTACAGTGGGTTACTTAGCTTACTTACTATGAGCGATCTGTCATCTCAACAAGTTATCAATGATACAGACTAAGCTGTTCCTGGGAAGATACATCAACAGTTTTGGTTGACTACTATCTACTTTCCAGACAGGTTCTTTTTGAGAATTAAGGCTTTTTTTTTTTTTCAAAATTTTTCAGACTTTTAATTTGCCCCAGGCTGCAAAATTTTGATGCATGAAGTGAAGTCAGAGATTTCACATCTGTCTTTTCCATTCAGGCAATAATCTGGGATTATATATCTACTGTTTGTAAGGAGTGTGTGTATGTTTAGTCCGATTATAGGTTTGGTGCAAAACATCTGGATGTGTTTAAGTCTGAAGTAATGAACGTGGAGGCTTTGGGTTTATTTAATTGAAGAATGTATGAGCCCTTGAAGGCACTTTCTAAACTTTTCTGCGTTCAATTGCATAACGTAATTTTAATTAAGTTGTGTTGCTGAAACCTTCGTATCCTGTTACTGGAAAAAGACAACGACAAACAATGGAGCAGACTTACCACTGAAGATGGATAAACTACCACCTTAAGAGAGTTGATTATAACATGATCTGGGAGACCTAGCCCTGACCTTGAACTTCTCAACATTGTCTAGAATGCTACTTTTAATTAGTTTGTGCTTCCTTTGGGTTTACTGAATGTGGCTTTGTGATACATTATATTGGCTTTACAGGTAGAAGAGAAAACAAGACCATGTCACCCTGGTAACAGGCTTAAAAATTAGGTCAAAAATCACCACATTTTTACCACCTTCTAACGTTTCCTCAACACATTGGAGCATGAGGTACATGCACATGACACTGGCCCTGGACCCAGTTTCCCAATCATAAGCTTTCAGTCTCATCAACAACAAACGGAAGAAATGCCTCCCCAGATTTGCTTTGCTGGAATGACTAAAGAGTTAAAGTGAATTTAATGAATTGCACTGTATACTCATGCCATTTAACGTAGATGATGTAACTGCACAACAAGGGCCATTATCGATTTAAAGTATAATCATAAAGGAAGCGAAGACACTCTCCTCAGAACTCTTTGGTTTTTTTTAGATTTTGATGTATAAACCACATTTACAGACCGCACTAAATCAGCTAAGTGCAGCTGTTTCTCAGGGTTTTCACAATAAAACACAAGCAAACTAAAAAGCAAAGCATTCAGTCTGAAATCTTATGTCTTGTTTTTACTTACGCATTTATTGTTTTGGTTTACCCCAATCTGAAAGTGCACTTTTAGCCCCAAAGAAGTTCAAGCAAAGCATGCCTGTAGGTGGTAAATCATACATCAGGGAACATCTGAAATACATTGAGACCTCTGAAATCATTCTGATGCTATCGTTGATATTGGCTGAACATGCAATGGCTTTTGTTTTAAGTGTGAACATTTGTTTTTAATTTCTTTTTAAACAGCCTCCTCCGTGGTTATTCCTGATAAATGGGATTTCAAATGGATGAAAACAGGTTGCTTGGTTGCATTTTCCTGCTTTGTTCTTGTTTCACAGTGGCAACCTGTAATTAAACACGATATTTACCAGCAGCGCACAACAACTGAAAACCCTTACTGCAATTGGTGTTTTCAATTTCTTTTGAAATGTATGGTTTAACTTTTTTTTTTTTATAAACTGCACCTGGAGTGTTTTAAGAGCAAACTATTTGTAGGAATTTGGTTTTACTAAACATGCATTTTTATTTAACCCAATTTACATCATAGATATCTTTCTACTTGTTGTTGAACAACTGATTATTATTATTATTTATTATTATTATTATTATTATTATTATTATTATTATTATTATAATAATTAATAATAATAATTTATATATATTATTATAACACGTTTTAAGTTATCTTAAACACTATAATAATAATAATAATAATAATAATATAATAATAATAATAATAATAATAATAATAATAATTGGAAGCCTTGTTGAAGAGAATATAAGTTTTTAAGTCTAGGGGAAACCTATACCAGCTAATGCATCTGGGCTTTTAAAGCAATTGATTTCCTTCCTCTTTTTTGTTTTAGTTAAGGGACCCTAAACTGCACAGCATCCACAGACGTTTGAGAATATGTATCATTTGCGGATCCTCTGGGTTCTTTAAACCTCCTTATTTTCAAAATATTTTGGCCTATAATGCAATGGGGTTTTAAAATAGAAGTCATGTTTGCTATGAAGTAATCTATAAAGATATACTTAATATTGCAGTATGTTTTTTTTAAGTAGGTTGTTTTCCTCAGTGCAAATCGCTACACTTTTTTTCACAAGTGGAATAAAAGTACTTAATGTTGCAAAAGTAGCATTAAACAGCTCGGAGTGTATTTATTTAAATGATTTCTACCTGCAGGTTTTCAATTCGTCTGGTGCTAAAATATTCTCATAACAGCAACACATTAAAAAGCATCTGCTGTATTGATGTTGTTGTTATCCATGCTGTTGATTTCTGTCACAGCTTTGTTTCTCTTGGCATTGCAAGGCCTTGTCTCAGTAAGTTCAAATCTGTCAGCTAATACATCACCATATTGTTCTATTATGCACAGTTGATTCAGTTAATGGAAATCAAATACTAATTAGTTCGCTCTGACACTTTCAGTAAGTTTAACTAGGATGAGTTCCTTTAGTTTATGAGGAAGTGTGGTTGTAATTTCTAAAAAAAAAGTGTCAATGATCAGGTTTGTTTGTGCAAAGTCCTGTCTTGAATGTGGTGTATAGACTGCCCTCCTACCACTGTTATAGTACCATCTGTATTAGCTATTTATTGGTGAGAGGGGCTATAATTCCTGCAGAAAAATGAAACCCTGCTGGATTCAGTTTTATGTCGTGCACCAAACAGAACTCAAAGGGGGCCCTTTGAAAGGGTTCAGAGAACACTGTAATTGTATAATTTGATGCCTTGGAATAAAAAGCAGATACGAGAATATAGTTTCATCCTTTATCTGTCTTTATTTTTTATTTATTTTTTATTTGAAGCTGTGGAAAGCTTTGAGTGCTTCGATCTTTCCATTAGTCAGTCAAAGGGTGTTTCATCTCTTTATCCTCCAGAGTAAATCGTTGCTAGTAAGGGAGAAAGACAGCGCTGACGTTGTTGGCGAAGTCATTGGGAACTTGACCAAGAATAGCATTTATTGCAGTGAACCCTCACTTAGCACTTCAGTAGGTTCAGTTTGCATGCTTGCAAAGTTAGTCCAGTTTAGATTCTGGTTAAAATGCCCTCCATCTTTTTAAATGTTTTAGAATGTGTGTATACATTACATGTTTAATATTCCAGAATAGGAAATATATAATGGACTGGACACAGCCACATAAGCCTCATATTTCCTAAACAAGCGTGGTTGGTAGTCTGTATTATATACACAAGGGCAGAACTAAACAGTGACATCTGGAAATGGAGGGGGCCTCTAAAAAGGTCTTGCAACCCACCAACTTGTATATGAACTTCTCTTCTTTTATTTTGATTGTTTTCAAACAGAGCTGTACTGCAGAATGAAAATATTATACTCAGGGGCCAGGTTTATTGGTTACCAAATGCAGGTTGTGTAATATGATTGATTGGAGTCTGTGGGGGTTTAGCTGGCTCAGTCAATGAGTTGTCAGTGGTCTTTGAAGACCTTTCCACTCCAGCCAAGGCCGATAGTGGTCAGTGATGTTTTGTAAAAAAAAAAAGGTTTGCTGAAAAATTAGTTGGGGTCCTTGGAAAGTAGCGTGTAAAATATACAAGGTGGTAATTTGTCTTATTATTATTATTTTTCATCTTGTGTAAATATTGTTTTAGTTTTTACTTACCTCTTTTTTATTAACGCTCCACTTGAGCCTTTCTCGAAACAATTCAAAGTGATTGATATCAACAGAACGACTTATCAAGATATTTCGGAAGTTCACAAGCACTTCCCAATATACAGCACCAGTGAAAGAGCTGCAATGAATGCAGGTCACTCAGGCAGCCTTATCAGGAGGACAGAGCACCACTGGGGTTTGGGAAATGCAACATTCATTTTCAGAAACCAGTTTCTAAGTGGCTTGACCTATTTTGTTTGTCAACCAGGATAATTAGGGAGAAGTCTCAACTTTGCTAGTGGGGTCAACAGATTTTCATGGAATTTAAGTTAGCATCAAGTTTGTTTCATAGTATTAGTATTATCTGTATACAAAATAGCAGTCTGTGTTATATTGTTTTACTTAATCCACACTTAGATATAAGGTTATGTCATTTCCAGTTTCTCAACAACAGCTATTGTATTCACTGGTTTCTATCATTTTTGTTTTGTTTTTTCTCAGCAAGTGAAAGGCAATCTTGTTTATTGCATACCCATGAGGAAGATGCATCTCATTTCTGTAGTGGTGCCGGTAAATCTTTACAGAATTTTTTTTTTTTTTAAATATACAGTTTCAAAACTGTTCTGTGACCTACCTAAGCCTTATTTTGCCTCACGATCCTGTTCAGTTTTACATAAAAAAAATCCCCCAAAAAAACCAACTCATGGGTAGATGTTTACTACATTCTTTAGCCTTCTGCCCTGCACTACAACAAAAAGCAGTCTGTTTACCTTGTGTAGTGTTAGCTGCAGACACACAAGCATCCTCTTCCTTGGTGCATTCTGGCACTCTGTCATCCACCCTCCTGCTACAGTACCTTGCAGCATCAGCAGGGGAGGTTGACTATGAATGCTATATGTAAGCTCTGTTTTAGCTCAGAGAAGCAAGGCGATTGACGTTTTTATATACTGATAACAATTCTCCAAGCAAGCTAATATTTTCAACATGAGCTTAAATATGTAAACAATATATTTAATCATGTGGGCAGCTTAAACACTTCAAAGAGGTTTTTAGTCCTGTATGCTGTATAATCATCTTTAGCTCGGGTCTCCTTCCGATCCCTCCAGTGTGTCCTCTCAAATCTCCTGGTCCCTTTAACTACCCCTGTAACTAATGCACACTGCCATTATTCTGCACAGACGCTGGTGTGGTGGATGCAGGAGACTGTGCAGATTGGTGGTGCTGTACTGCTGTTGTTGCTTCTGTTCTAGACTGATGTCTTTGTCAGGTGGCTCGAGGTTAAGGGAATTAAACCCACGTGGCAAAACTCAGCGTGCACATCAGTTCTGTATCAACGGAGAGATGACACCGGGTGTCATTGGAAAGTGCAATCTGGCCTTTCTTTAGCAACAGCCTTTTAGCAAGCAAATTTAGAACATGCAACCTACACTGCCTGCCTCAAATAGCTAATTTTAGAAGAATGAATAAATAGGTTTTCTAACTCTGTCCATAAGTGGGTGACTAAATAATACACTGCTGATATGAACTCATTTGTTTAGATACAGCTGACATAGTCTTCTACATCCATATTTCTCCTTATATATCAAGGGGAGTTCATAAAGCAACTTGGTTAACCCTTTAAAGTCTGTCCAGAGCCATGCAAACATGTGTCTTTAACCCACAAGCTCATCTGCATGTACTGCTCTGCATCACATAACAATTCATGGTGGTCTGCATTAGCTGCAGTGAAGGTGCAGGGAGACACACCGGGGGTATTCTCCCATAAGGAAGGGAGGTAATTACACAAAGACACAAGCGCATGCAGTAGCTCCGTCCCCTTTCGTCAAGCTGTTTCATACACAGCACACTTTTCTCAGTGGAAGGTTGATATTTACCCATCATGTCGGTTTACTCTAGCAGTGCCCCAGGATGATGTCATTGGCCTCTTTCCTGCTTGTAAAACGCTGGGTCTGATTCAGCACGCCAGTTTTATTTGGCTCAGAGGCCTTTAGAATATAACCAATGGAGACGTAACCACAGCTGTAACTGCTCCAAAACCCCTTGGATTTGATCCAATGGCCACTGCTAAGCATTGACCTGATCTTATTACTTTATTACCAGTAATATGGAAATCAACCTATTTGCCTGGGACAAACCTAACGTAACAGAACAATTTCACCTAGACCACTCCAGAAAACGCATGCCCACCGGATATCAATGGAATATAATGTGGGTCAGTCTGGAAAAGGTCTTAAAATAATTGCAGGAAACCTGCAAATTATATAGTTGTTACTGCTTTGGATTTTGGATTTGTGACTATGTCATAGTGGAACTATTAACAATCCTAGTTAATTATTAACTGCTTGTTCATTTTAACATTTCCAAACAATAACACGTTTAAAAAATTAAAATAAAAAAAAAAACCTGCAATATGACATCAACATGACTTAAAAAATATTTCCAGAATCCCTCACTGGGCCACAGAAAGTATAACAAGACTCCACCTTTAATGATTATACAGCTTTATTAAGCGTACAAAAGCATACAAGAGACCTATTTACAGCTGAGACCCCTTACAATAGCTTCATCACTCACACGTGTCAAGAAACTAGCAGTAAAAAAACAGTGAGGTAGATATAGGCCTACATTTAAAGAAAAAAACTAAAGTTGAGAAACAGGAAATGTACAATCTTAAAAAAAATTTGTTGAACTGGTGCAAGGTTGTGAGATCTGCAGCTGCCTCAGACCACATGTTTTTAAAGGGCCCGAGGTACACGAAACCACTGGAATACCTTTTATAGGCAATGATTACCAGCCTTCCACCACAGCTTATTCTCTAGTTAGAAAGAAAGGAAAACAAGCCTCATTCACTCTCCTCATACGAGGGCTCGCATTCATGATGCAGTAGCAGAGCAGTTAGTACACTGAGCTGCTCAGCACCGTCTATCACGCTAATGCTTTATAACAAAGCTTAAAATGCTTTATTGTGAAACATTCAGGATCACAGCATGATCACGGCTGAAAAACAGCTGCCGTGTATCCTGGGCTATATCTCTCCAAATGTGAGGATTGTGGGTAATTGGGATTATAACCCGCTAATAAAGTTATCTTTTCTGTGTTTACAATTCTTTTTTTTTTATGATTTTTAACTTGAACATTATAGCATATATATATAATATATATAATATAATATATATATATATATATATATATATATTATATATATATGTAAAATGATTTGAATTTCAAAGCCACAATTTTTTTTACCTCCCCAAACATTAAATTAATAATACAATTTGTAACAGAGAACAATAGACTAAGATAGTAATACTTTTCTACATTCTCCCTGTATCTTTTATTGAATTTAGCCCACAAAATAAAGCGCTTGACAAACAATGCAAATCGTGAGATTCCATTTGGTATTTGTGCTGAATACACTTTCTATGGATTAATTCTATGGAGCAAACCATATTTACACATAAACTCACACAAGAAAGACAAGAGGACTGGGACTTACAAAACAGTAGCAAAAACACAATTAGATGGCGCGGGGATAAAAACAAAATTCACAGTAAATGAATTTAAAACAAATGTATAGGTTGGCTCTATTTAAGTAATTGTTTTTCAAACAAATATGACTTTATACAAACAAACTGTCCACAAAAATTGTAAAAAATATAGCTGTGTTACTAAAATACTCTGTTGTCTTCTCTGAAGATCTCTATAAATGTTTTACATACAACATATATTTAACAGCTTTAAGATAAACGACATTCTAACAAGGCATGAACTGCAGCAAGAAACATGGTTACAGAAGCACAAGTTTTTGAGTAAAAACAAGAAATTAGTTCACAGGTAACACTTTATATATAAACACTTATTTGTTTTCTATCCAAAATATATACACTACAGAATTCGAACAATCACATCTCTGCATCGATAAACTCAATTTTCCCTCCTGCCCTGTTTAGATTTTTTTTCCAATCAAATACATCCGATCAGTTTAGCGAAGGCACTTGATAAATATGCTTTAGAGTATGATAAGAGAAGTGCTGATAGTGTAAATGCTGGCTGGACACAGTCAAGCCTGAGAAACACACTCATCAGAAGTGGGGCCTGGGAGGCAGTTTTAAATGTTATGTTTTTGGGTATCTGTATTTATATATTTACAATGATGTCAGGAATGACGGTGCCTTCCAGTGAATCATGTCACTGTAATCTTTTCAGCTTTCTTGAGTGACGCTAAGAATGTAGTGGGAGAATGTATTTACAGCTATTCAGTGTGGAATATTGCATACATTTTAATCAGGGGATTTCATCACCATTCATATATCTATCTATACATATATAAAAATGTAAATTATTTAAACAAAAAAAAAAAGATAGTGGTGTAAACCTCCAAATAAGCATATTTATTTATTTATTTATTTATTCATTTTCAATAGATCATCTTTATTCGTTTATAATGTCCAATCCTGTAACTGTATTTATTATCATCTTCCATACAAATCAGTTAAGTCTTCGAGGAACATAACCGCAATTGAATTAATTTGGAACATTTGCATTCTATTAAGAAATATATCTTTGTACTGTTTGTTTTAACACTTTAATTATTTACACTATGCATACAAAATTAAAGGAGTAAATAGCTTCAAATTACTTTTTTTAACTTTTTATAATGTCTGCAGTCGTTCTGAGTTCGGTTTCTCATATATTTAGTAGTTTAATTGGCTTTCAGCTAAATTCAACCAACATTCTCTAGAATTCAGAACCATTGTGGTTAAGGAAAGATTAAAAAATCATTAAAGTCTCATTTGAAGCTGTTTACTTTTAGACATTCTCTAAAGTTTTGTTTATTCTTTTGTATAAAACCATATTGTCATCTTCTATCATCCATTTTACAAGAACATACTGAAGAGGTTGAATACAAAAACGAAATCATGATTTTCCTTTTCTATAAACAAAAGCAGCATTTGAAAAAAACAAACAAACAAACAAAACAAAAACAAAAAACACTGTCCTGTATTTCACATCAGGAACTCAGCCCCTTTCAACAGTTCCCAGTGCAGGGTAATTAGTAGTTCTCTGTCACACAAAACAATTTGTTTTGTTTTGTGAAGGGACATCAGGTGATTTTTTTTTTTAAAGAAAAAAAAATTCTCTGCTTTCAAAAGCAACCAGAAATAATTCCTTTCATCCTGGGAAAGCTAATATCAACAAACAGTCGCTGTGAACCCATGCCCTTTTCCTGTGCTCCCAGGCTGTTCCACGCTCCCCAGGGTTAGGCTGTACTGTTGCTTGAACAGGGAGTGCTTTGTGTGCTCCCGATGCTGTGGGCCGCGCTGCTGTTTTCAGAGGCTGGGGGAGATGTGGGGACTTGTTGTCTTCCAGCTGTCTCACCTGGTGAAAGCAATAAGGCAGAACTGTTAAAATATCAACAACAGGAAAAGCCACAGCGTTTGCTCATCTTTGAAGTCTAATGGCTGCTAATGCGTACATTTAAAAAAATACAGTTGTCACTGTATGATGTGAGTGTGTCTGCATCCAGGCTTTGAAAAAGACACTTGTTGAAAAGTGTTACTATATGAATGAGTGTTTTTAAAGTTTGTGATGACTATACCATATGGGATCGCTTATTAGTCTATAAAGATATAGCGGCAGTGGCATCTTATCCAATTGGAAACGCCTCGTTCAATAAACTTATAGGTGCAGTGAGTCTCCATAGCAACAAGTGCTTACCTGTCTACTCATTCACTGCCTGTTCATCTTGCAGATCAGTTCCATTCAGCTATACACTTCAGTACCCTGTACTTGAACACTTTAAATATAATGTATCTTGAACCCCATGAGTGTATTCTTATCGGTACTTAAAAATGTTTCTGAGAAGTATAACACTGTTTTCACTGTTTTAATATCCTCTGTTGCCCCCCCACCCCCTTTTTTTTTATTAATCTTCTTATATCTAGCTTCCAAGTGGATGCAAAGTAGATTTTTTTTTTCTTTTAATGAAAACATGGCTTATATATTTGTCTACATTTCTTCTGTGGGTTTCTGCTTTTCCTGCAATTCACAAAAACTGTTTTGACATATTTCCACTATTATGGAAAATTGAAGTCCTCAATTTGAATGGAATGTTTTCTGGCAATAGTGAAGTTTTGAGATTTTAAAGGGTGTGTTGTTCATATCATTTTTCTATTCTTCTTCTAAAAATGTGAAATGGCTTTGCATCCGTCTGTTGTTTGTGCTGGTCCCTCCCTTCCTGTGCAGCTATAAGAGAACACTTTTGGATGTTGCCAGTTTGCGAACCGGTTGTTTATCAAGAGCCACAAAAAAGTGCTTTTTTCCCCCCTTGTCGGACTTGAGGAACAGCGGCTATCGAAATTCCCTTTTTCAGGCCCCTCCACTCTGCAAATCCCTGCCAAAAGCCAGCTAAAAACAGAACATGCACTCCCTCTCAGTTCTTCAGCTAAACTTCTCCTTTTAGGTACAGATAACTTAAGTAAAATAAATAAATAAATAATACAATAAAATAAAAATGAATGTCTTTCCATCTAGAAAGTTCTCAAACATGACGGTCATCTCTCCGAACCCTTTCACAAATTCTATTGAAGGGTCTTTTTTCTCATTTTAATTGCACCTGATGTGGTGTATGGACAAGAGTCAAACAGGTAATTTTTCAAAAGCAGGATATTTTCCGAATTAAGTTAGTTCACTTTTTTTTTTTATGAATGTTTCCTGCTTCCTACATGTGACGGTAATCTCTAAAGTGCTGTGACATGACCTGCTTTGCTCTGTTGTTTGCTGATTGTATCCTACCCTTTGCTTTAAAAGAAAAGCCTATCAAACATTCCACTGATTTATCCAGGAAAAGGCCTGCAAGACCCCCATTCTGTTTACAGTGATATCCTGCATACTCTCAAAGTAATGTGCCTTTAAATAGACACCCACCACCCAACCTCACTAAAATCCTTCTCCTGGCTGCCAAGTTTACTGATACCCTAATATTAAAGTGAGATAAGCCCAAGCCTGGATGGGCTACATTTATTTTACTGTATAATTAGTAAGACTTGAGGGCCGTCCTGGCAATTCATGATAAAAATTAAAGCTTATGTCTAGACTTGTATGTAAATAAACATAATCTGCTCCAAAGAGAAAAAAATGGCATTTTCAATTCGACTGCTCCCTCTATTATTATGCCTTCAGAAGCTGGGGTTACTTTCGATAATGAGGCCAGTGTGAAAACGAAAGAAAGGGATTTTAAACTAGCCAGTGGGAAGACATCCAGCTATTGACAGTAAACAGGCTGTTACTCATTAGAGAGTAACTTGGAAATGTACTTTGTTATCTCCGGCACAAACTGTCAGCAATATTCATATTCAGGAAGTCTGCAAGTTCTTAATCTGATTCAGAAATTGTGTGCACCATCCCATACATCTCATCTGGATAGGTTCAGTTCTTATTATAATGTATCAGAAAAAATCACGGTATACTATGTGTTTCTCAAGGTAGGTATGTGTAGCATCTTCTACCACACTTGCCTATTTATTTGGATCATGTTCTCAAGACAGTTTTATAAAGAATTCTCAATGTGTTTAAAATATAAACATTCCAAGTGTGAGATACCACCACTCTGCAAATGTACAAGCTTTACAGATTTGGACTAACCTAGATAACTTTAGGATAAAAAGGATAAACTATAATAATAATAATAATAATAATACAAAAAGGCACCTGACTAAGAGTATAAGAGAATAGAAGCAGGTGGGGCATTTGGACTGGAAGAATTCTCTAAACCTTCAGGCTGCCTCCCTAAACGCAGCCTATATCTTTTTGAGACATTAAACACTGACAGAGACAAACTTTTTGGATCAGCAGAGGAGGAAACTAGTCTGAATCATTTCTGGTGCGATCAAAAACAGGTCTGTGATAACTGTCTTGTGGAAGCTCTAGGTGAAATCCTATTCAGTAGCAAGTATTGCACCTACCAAATATATATCACTTGTGACAGCCTTTCTAGCTTCACAGTTGTGTGCTTTGCGCTATGTGACCGGATACCCTCAAATGATACAGATTAATGGGGAAATGTTTTTAAAAAGTGTATACTGAGATATAGTATAAGCTTCCACTTACAAATTGCCACTTACCTGCTTCTCCTTAAGGAGATGTTATATTATTATTAGCAGAGACTTTTGTTAGGACTCAAGTATTTGCAAGATTACCTGCAGTCATACTCTGTCAAAAAAGAAAGCAGATTCTTGTTGCATTACAGAACTAGAGCACAGCCATCAGGATCTGCCTGCTAACGCCATTCTCCAGCCACACTTCAGCCCAGCATCACGCCCCTGCCACAACCTTTGTTCTTAGTATTTTGGCATTGAAGAAAATCTTTGCGAAAGGTCTGTGGTTCAGAGCACCGGAGGCAGTAACCTGCTGTCTCCACAAACGAGGCAAAACACAAAGGCAACAGCCACTGGCTTCACACTGCTCTGCCAGTGTGGCTGTCACCCACCGACCTGACGGGGCTGCAGGGCTGAAAGGTATCTCACACCACACAGTGTCTCATTCCTCTGGGCTGTTTGTAAGAGAAGACGGCTAGTGTGGCCAAACAGTTTTTAAGCAAATGTTATACTGGTTCTGCCTGTCAGGTCATGATAAAAAATACATTGGTTTGCTGTAACCTACCCTACCCATCATTTTAACTTGTACCCAATTGATTTTTTTTCATGCGCTCTATAGAGTTTATACTGTACATATTTTGGTTTTCTCTTGGTTTTACTAAAATCAAAGACATAAACCTGGATGATAAGGATGGCCTCATCTAGGGTAAAGAACCAACGTTTTAAGATATGTGGCGATATACATGGTTATTCTATATCCTAACCCATTTAATACATGGCCTCCTTTGTCTCATGTCTTTTTGGGTTTGACTTTTTTTTAAGAGAAATGACAACTGTAATAACACCTCAAAAAGGGGAGTGTTTTAACCACAATAATCATTGTGTTGCACTCCTCTTGGGAGAAGGTACATACTGTACACCATTCTTCCCAAAAGTGATGGTGCACGAGTACGTGTGCACTAATGTGTTTTTGCACCTGTTTAAACTTTCTTATTTAATCCGGGAATTCAAACATTTAATGCAGAAAAAAACTGAATGTAGATGAAAGAAACTACATTTCTTTCATGGTAGACAGCCAGTAATAACATTAGTCTCTAGATACACTGCTCTTGTGAGGGTGACTAATAGTGCTGCATTCATTTCAGCTCTCATTGATGCCAGAAGAATGTATAGCTGCTCTATAGCACTTATTAAACACGCATCAAAAAAACGACCTAGTACAAAAGCCACACATTACTCTAACACTTCTTGCTATGGATACTGTGCTTGGCAGACCACATATAAGTCTCTCCTTGCTATTCTGAGACTGCTCATTTTCAAACCACACTCATATAACATTAGCCTCATTGTTATGAAAACGTTTATTTATAACACTTAATGTTATAAATAATTGTGGCAGAGGCATTTACACAAGACTCACCTCTCCTCCACAGACACACAAACTTTTAGTATACTCACTCAAAATGTACGACCTCAACTATTATTTTCAATCAATTTACTAGTAGTGTTAGTGTAATAAGCAAAAGTGTAATAATGAACTACTGTATGGGGCAATAGCAGCACAGGGACAGGGACAGCAAAAGGAGTCATTGGAAAAATGGAACACCTATGGTAATATTTTCCATTATGCCAATACATAGCTGTAGCAGCACACAGGTACCAATGTGGAATTGTACAGGAACCACTGTGGAAAATAGTTTTTCAATCCATTGAGTTTCCATTGCAGGTACTGTAATGCTATGGTCAGCCAATGGCCCTGCTAGGGTTTCTCCAGGGCAATACACTGGAAATATAATAGGAATCTCAATAGCATTTATTTATGTAATGTGTATGTATGCTGTTTTGTTTTTTTGTAATTGTTTAAAAATGTTATGGTGACCACAGAGAGCTGACATGCCATCAAAAAACACTATAGTCTACAGTAACTGAATAAAACACATGCGGCATATCTGTACTTTTAATATTATATTCTGCTTGTTGTGTGTGGGAGATTGAAACCACACATTACACATATGAATCTCTCTCGTGCCATGCTGCTTAATGTGTTGGAGTAGATAACTTGTCAGACTCTACTCTTTGGCTGGCATTTCCTTGCTCCAAAACTCCTGAATCTCTCCTCAGAATGAGCTGTCTGCTGGTCTACAACCACACTGCCCCAGTGCAGCCATTCTCGGTTTTCTTTGTCATGCTTTCAGCCGTGAATTTGCACCCATGCTTTCCAAGATAAAAGACTAGTACAGTAACCTCTGTGACAATGCGCTCCTATCCTGGTTCTTTCTAATCTTTTTCAGCTCTCAGATCATTCTACTGCTGGGTCTTTAGGATGGCCAGCTCAGCTGCGTAGCAGAAGTGCTGTATTGCCTATTGAATCAGGGGTCACTCAGCAATGGGAATATTCATCCTATTCTGTAATCTGGGCAGAATGTGATTTGGGCCACTGACCTCCCTTTGCTTACAGGGATTGTAGGGCCAAGCAATGGGTTTCAAGAAGAACTGTGACCCCCAGGGCATACAGCTGCTTGCTTGTGTATCTTCCTGTGTAGCCACAGGGTTGTTCCGTGAGACCCACTGTAATGCTAACTGGGCGGGCTGGAGACTTTCCCTTTAAATTGTATTATAATAGTCAACCGTGTGCTCAGTGAAGACCCTATTTGGAGACAAATGAAAAACACCTCAAAGTAAAAGCTCCCAGTCCAAAAGGTGTTGCTTCCTACATTGACTGCCTTTTTAAAACACCCTGATGGCCACGCTGAAGTTTCTGCTATTAGAGTTTGTTTCTCAATAAGGATTAACAGAGCTGTCACTGATCAAGTTAATCATCTACCCAGTAAGAAACGTACCTGTGTTTGCGTAAATGAACCACAGGGCCCCCATCAGCAGAGCACCGATCACAAAAGCTGCAAACGCGATTCCCACGACAGTCGGCGTGTCCAAGCCATGCATAACATCTGCAACACAAAGCAGTTACATTTTTTTAGTCTTTAGTCTTTGCTCCAGTCTGGAGCTCCAATGTTATAAAAATGTGCACCATGAAACACTTGTGTGCATCTGCATGTTATACGTGATCCATTTTGCAGGGGCGTACATTTCCCTGTGTGCGTGTTTACTGTATATGCACAGTCTTTTAAAAGGAAACTGCATGTCATTTATGCATATACAGGATTTACACAGATTAAGAATATTGCCGGCTCTGCATGTGTGCGTGCTACATGTAGGTGTATAATATTTGCGCAAAGTTATTGTATGAATTTTGGTTTGTGACAGTACATTACGTTCTATTAGCTAAAGTATCCAGATTCAAGACAACCACACTGGCTTCTTCTGGCACAGAGGTGAGCAACCACAGCCTGCAGCCCCAGACCAATGGTCTGCCAAGACAGGCAAGGCAGAGCAGGAACTCAACGGACAAGACCTAAAAACCTGCGCCCCTTCCCATTAATAGCATCAGCTGAAAACATAAAGAGCTTTTTAGTTAAACAAAGTTTATAGAGGCAGGTGGCCTTTACATACAGCAGAGGTTAGAAGTGGAGAGATTCAAATGGTATCCTGCACTACACCAGACTGGACACACCCCTTTTTTTCCATGGCTTTTGATCACCCTGTATACACATACAGACTCATGGCAGTGGTCCTTCTCTAGAATACTCACATGGCTGGGGACGTTTTTCAGCTTTTATTGGGTCTTCTTTGACCATACCTGTAATATAAAAGCAAAGCAATAAAGAAATAAAGAAATAAAGTGGACCATATTCACTATTATATTTTTCTTTTAAGTTTTGTTTCCAAGGAATCTTTTCTAACCTGTTAAAGAAGAACACCTTCTTGAATATTTATTTATTTATTTATTTTTACTGTAAACCATGGAAACAGTTAAAGCTTTTTGTACAGGGTACAGTACAGTATGTCTAAAGTTATACAGCTGTATAAAAAAAGTGCTGAATGGTCTTGTTGAGTTTTTCAACACATGCATTTTCAAAGGACGATGCCTGATGGATGCTTTCTTACTAATCCCAGTCATTTTGTATGATAAAGTCCATTTATCCCTAAGCTTTTTAATTAACTATACACCTGCAAAGAGGTCAAACCATTTGCCTTAGCTTACTCTTAGTTCACAATATAACCTTAGCAATATGTTTTGTGCATCCTTCAGTTTATTTACTGTTGTATTTCAGTTGTAAAACATAAAACATTATCATGATGTGTTTCTATTTTTAATAAGACAGGGTCCATGCTACCACGGCCGTGTTACCAAGAACATGTGTTAAGAGATGCCTGTACCAAGTTTAATCATAATTCAAGAGATCGCTAAAAATGTAAGCAAGACATAAGGACAGACAGGCCATTGCCAAAGAATTTTGTTCTTCGTAATACTTAGCAATACATTGAGTGAAAGCCATGAAGTAAAAAACACTATTCTTTGATGCTTGACAGTGTCTAGTTCCCTCAAAGAGTAGTATTTTTTTGCAGATCACAGTGCAACATTCTGGCTTGATCAATGGGATTGGTCCTTTAGGTTTCTATTCCTCAAACTTTCTGTACTTCTGGAATCTATTAACCTGTAACCTGGGCTATTCTATAATGGAAAAAGACCACACAAATTCATTTCTCAGGGACCCTTAACCGAGTCAGCCAAATGAAATGATGTTTGATTGCCAGAGGAATGCACAATTACGATGAAGTAGTGAGCACCCTTCCATTGGCAGAATATTTAAGTGTGACCTCGCGCAAGTTTGCTTTTTTTTATGATAATGTTCCTGACACATCTGTTATGAGAGCTCAGTTATGCATAATCCTCTACATCCTTTGTTTGTGTTCAGCAAAATCAGGTTAGTTAAGAGAAATAAATGAATCCATTTTGATTCCCCTTCATCTTGCCATTTCAAGCAAAAAAAAAAAAAGCTACATTCCTCGGTTGCAGAGTAATAAAACAAAATGCACGGCTATGTCTTTCAAGCGATTGTTTCTTCGTCCACCAGGGTACCCACAAATGGCCCCTATTTTTTCTTTTTAAGAGACCAGGCTATATCGGCTCGGGTCAGGTTCAGACCAATGTTTTCGGGTTTTCACTGAAATTCAAGCACAGATGATGTCTTTGATTTATTACCTTATTATAACCCCGGAGAACTAATTTATAGAACCTACTACTATAAATAATGTGATATTGATGCAAAAGTTAACACTGTACAGTGTATCAGTACCTACACCACATGCATAATCTCCAACTGCTTCCTTCAGCACATCTCATTCATGCACATTATTTCTGTGCTGACTGATTCATGAATAGTCCGGAGCAAGGGAAAGGGTGCCTCAGAATAGCTAAGCAGAAACAACTGTTCAAGAATCGCCCCTAGCTGTATTCCATCCTCATTAAATGATAACATGCACATGTGGCAGAGCTGAGGCAGAGGGATTTCTGCTCCCCATCCCTTTGCCTCTGTGTTCAGATCATTCAGAACATTGAAAACTAACATGCTCCAGATGGTAAACGATCCTGCACATATTATTCTTTACAACAAGATTGTGTTATAACGTCACCAAACGCCTTTGTCCCTGCGCGCCAACTTTTTCAGTGCTTTGCGTCTCAGCACCCCACAAAGTGACGACTTTTTAAATTTAAAAATATGTTCCAAATGTTGAGTCAAGGCCAATTTTTTACAGTAATACCGATATATTTTTTTAATTGTCTCCCTGTCTAGTTAGGCACAACCTGTGTGCTGTAATACTGAAACAGCCATGCTATGACAAGAGTGTACATATCTATCCTTTTAAATCAGTCCAGAAAGCAATGGGAGAGCAGTATACAGTTGTTGTATACCGTAATATGTTAGTTATTTATCCCCACCCCAAAAAACTCCATGTGAAAAGCAGCCTACCAGTTTTCCTGCCCTTATCGGATACAACCACCAGTGGCTTGGTGGTGGTCTTCCTGTGCTTAAACATCTGAATTATCATGTCCCCATTGACCGCGGTGCAGGCCTCATCCGGAGGTATACACTGCAGGGTAAAGAGAACAAGCAGTGTGAGATCAAGACAATGTCCAACATGTCCTAGAGCACATTATTATTATTATTATTATTATTATTATTATTATTATTATTATTATTATTATTATTATTAGCAGCAGTAGTAGTAGTAGTATTAGCATTACTCATGTCTGCTTACTACAGAGGACTTGAGGATAGAATCTGAAATTCAAAAACATTTTGAAACCCGAATTACAGGACACAAAATAAACAGGACAGAAAGTACAAACGTCACAGCCGCCATTTTGAACAATCTCCAAGCTAACTGAAATCAAAGTATTACCATGGGCCAGACGCCAGACTCACGGCAGAGCCTAATTCTGTCATAATGGGTTTCTTTTTTTCAGTTGGTGCACTGTTTATAAATCACTGTGTGTGTGTGTGTGTATATATACTGTGTGTGTGTGTGTGTGTGTGTGTGTGTGTGTGTGTGTGTGTGTGTGTGTGTATATATATATATATATATATATATATATATATATATATATATATATATATATTCAAGTCACAAAATGTAAATTGCAGAAAATGTAACATTATGGTATTATACAATAGCATGTTATGATCAAGATCTTACATGAAGACAATGGAATACTACTTGTGCAAATATTACAAGACGACATCCCTTTATGTCCTTTACACCACAGCATTTATTTGACCCATAATACTATTGCACACATTTATAAACTAAAATCACCATTAAAACTATATTCAATTATATTCTTCTGGTGGCAGAACTATACATTTATTATGTGAGCTTATACAGTTGGTTACACTTTCAAAGAAATGCTGGATAGAATTGAATGAGATGTTTTTTGTATATTATAATAACTACCCATTTGTTGATTTTATGGAGATTTAAGTATCTGAGTAATTTGTAAGTTCCTTAAATGAATGCATTAAAAAGAAGCCCACTTAAGATTTTGAAGGGAAAATTAAATTGTTACCATTAATCTTTCAGAATCATACCTCTTTCCATTGTGGATAACATGAGTAATAGTGCTGTACGCTTGCTCAGTTCATTAGGGCTGAGTGCGTGTCATTTTGCACGCTGCAATTCAGAAATGTATGTTTCGTGTGAAGTTCCTGGAAATGGGCATTGTTGTAGAGTTGCATTTCAAAACAGATGAAACATGGTTCATGGAAAACCTTTTAAGTTCTTTCATGTAGCTTTAATCAGAACAAATATCGACAAAACAATAATGAAGTTGAACCCTTACCTATCTGAACAGGTCACAAATTGCTTTTCAAAATGTCCGCTAAGACCTAACCTATTTTTTATATGCAGCAAATGATATTACATGTTATATAACTGACCTTAAGCAGCCCTTTGCTGTCCACTTCCTTCTTTGTGCACAAGGTCAGCTCACAGTGGAGGAACAGCAGTGATGTGTTGAACTTTGGCTTGAACACAAAGCTGAACCTCTTCTTGTCCATCTGCGCGTACGGTTCTGTGAAGTCCACAGTCTGCGGGTCGTAGAACACCACCGACTCGTCCTTCGGACAAACATTCTCGATAATGATGTAGTCTGAGCGCTCGTTGGGGAGCGAGCTGGGTGAAATGAAGCAGGTTTGAATTGCAAAACCAAGTTCCTGGTCAGTCTTGGTCACAGATACCTGTACAAAAACAAGATCACAGAAACAGGGTTGTAAGTGTGTGAAGTGGGTTACAAGACCCTCTCTCCTCCTACAAACCCAGCTCAAGATTAAAGTTTTGCACTGGAGTTTTGGAATGCCATTAAAATGATGAAAGGAATAATGTATACAAGAAGAGTTTTCTAATTTTTCTCAGTTTGTTTTTTTAAACCGTAGAACATTTTTTAACTCTATTGTCCCATGTCCATGATTAACCCTAGTACTTTATATATACAGTTAATGAAAAGAAATAGGGTTGACCGAATGGAAATCTATCCAGTTTAATTTAAGAACAATCATGTTCTGCCAGTATTTCTTTACATCAGTTGTTTTTATTTATTTATTTATTTATTTATTTATTTTTAGTTGGTGAAGAGCAAAAGACTGGCTTTTATAAAGGAAACAAGCTCAAAGAATATTGTCAAATATAGACACGGTTCCAAAAATCACACAATTCTGTCGTAAGACTTTGGTCACTTCAACATTTTAAGAGGATCTTTCCATCTCAAACCACAAGGCATTTTGAGTTATGATCCCTATTTTCCTTCTCAGAAACCACAAGCTACACATCTGTCTGCTAAAGGCTATCTTGCGCTGCCAAGATTTTAAAACATACACTAGCCTGTCTACAATCACAGTCCTCATTGCTCCTGGCTGCTATATTCCAAGCATTTCTCTACCATCTCCCACTGTGCTGTAAAACCACATCATACTTTTCCTTTTGACATCCTTTACAACTGTTTACAGCAATACATTGCCATTTATTTCAATGTATACATAATGGATCCTCTTCACCAAGCATTTAGCAAAGTCTGCTCCCAGATTTGGAAAAAAGGAAGTAAAACTGGTAATAACCCAAAACACCACAAAAAATGTGTTAATTCAATAACTGTTTCCTCCAGTGATGTTAAGTAAGGAGGTGAACTGGTCTGCAAGGGTTTCAATGAGATCCTCCAAACTGTCATAACTGTCATCAATTGGTTTTATGAATCCGTTGAATTGACAACCCCTACCACCTCAGAAAACCAGACGTTAAGCTTTATGCACAAATCCCTCTCCTCGTCCCTGTCCTCTGTCTCTTTAAAATGGAACAGACCTTGTAGAAAACTGACCAATCATTTCACAAGGAGTTCCCCATCGTTACAGCTTGAACTTGCATACAGATGCTGTATGTTACAAGTAGCCTGTCTGGGAACCCCAACAGCATATTTAAACAATGCATTAGGACAGCGAAACAGGGGTTAAATCTATGAGGATGAAATGTTGCTTCATCATCTTGGAAGCAAAAGCCAGACCAAACAACCAATGACCCCGGCCAAGCCTTCAGGATCTTAACGAGCCAGCGAAAGCGACCATGATCCAGACTAAATGTTTTGATCATAAGTAAGGCAGTGTTTATATTATTTAGAAATACAGGACATTACGTACATATGCATATGAAACATGTAGACTGTGAGCAGAAGGAACAGATTCGAGGACATACTGGAAGAATAACAGTAGTCTACAAAGACACAGATCTCAAATACAATGGTTACATAAATTAAAATCAAAACTAGAAAGAGAAAAATAATAAGGGACAGGGCTGCTTTTTGTTTTTCCAATTGGCACTTGGGGGTACTAACATGGAGGGAATTGCTCAGCAAGTCACCTCTACAAAGACTTGTCTGTTCTCTGTGGCCATGTAGAGAGCCTGGGCTGGAGATAGGAAGAGAGCCGTGTTGTAGAATTCCATGCCGAAGGTCACGTTGTTGTTAGCCACGCCAGGTCTGAATGGTGGGCCTTCTGGAATTGTTGGCTTTTCGTATGTACAGTTGAACTGAAAGATAAGGAAGGAGAACTAACTGATTAGTAAAGAGAATGACATACTCCAGACTTGGAAAATGTGCAATTCTCCAGCAAACCAGAGCTTAGCTTTCATTATGTTCTTTAAAGATTTCACTATAATAAAAAAAATTGGTGCCAACAAAAATCACAATCCTTACAAAACAATCACAAAGAAGAAAGCATTGGCCAAAACAACAACATATTTCTGCTACATACCAGTAGATGGGTTATTTTATTCTAGGATAAAAAAAATAAAATAAAATAGTCCTCCTTCCCAAATCAATGTGAACCTAAAGCTTATACAAACCAGTTACAGGCACTACTAAATAACAGCTACCCTGAGCCATCAGAATGAAAATCGGGGACAACAGCAATATGCAGTAAATGCGTGCTTAATTTAAGAGACGCTTAACCCCCTCAAAGCAAATATTAAGCATTTATGGTACATGTGTTACTGCCTATTCTCAGTAGTCACACTGTAATTCTACATTCCTTGTACATTGGGGGAAGTAATGAGGTACTGCAGTGCACAGCAAGGGAAATAAAACACTCTGTGGGTATAAAAAGTAACATGCACATCACCTAGTAAAGATATATTTAACATATTCAATGTGTCCATGAATATGTTCATGTAAATAATGTATTGAGTGTGTCCCAGCTGAGAGCCCTTTTATGATCATGGAAGTGAAGAGATAAGGACCTACCAAGATGGTTTTGAGTCTATTCCTCACTGAGTCAGGAAGTGTGTCGACATTTTCCTCAGTGTCCACAGAGTATCTGTTATCTTCAGACTCCTCCATGTCCTCATAATCACTCAGCAAACCACTTCCCTCTCCAGGGTAGGACTGGTTTATCATGATCTACCCGTGAGCAAAAACAACAACACAAGGGTAACCACAACAAAGAGAAATTCCCACAGTACAGCATTCACAATAGCTGAGCATACACTGTCCTTAAATTCATTGCAGAAGGCATTGCACCCTTTGAAATAGATTTTGATATTTTCCCATTTTTATATATATAAAACACACACACAGCTATGGCCAAGCGTTTTGCATCACCCGATAACGTTATGTGTTTTAGATGATCATAGAGATATTCTTAGAACATTCTGCAAAATATATGTGGGAAAAAGCACAAGGGAAAGTTTTGAGATTGGATAAGTAAGTCTTGAGAGTCTTACTTATCCAACACATTAAAAAAAACAAGAAAGAATGAACACAACTGGACATAGATTATTACTGAAGAGTCCTATTTATTTTAATTAGATATATTTGTTTTGTTTTACACTAACATGTATTACGGTTTTTCTTTTCATTTCTAACCTGTTAATAAAACCAATTAAAAAGAACACATTTTTAAAAAGAAACTTGCTTTTCAGAGATAACATATACTAATAACATACTCCTGCTTTCTTATAATTCTTTTTTTGTTGTTGTTATATTGATAACTTTCAGGAAAAAATATACTGCTGATATATTCAATATAGGCTTATAAAGTTACAACCATCTTACACACCTTAAAACTATTCTCAACCATACGGGTTACTGTACAAACTATCAACAATCCTGCAATTGCCTACAATCCTGCCAGTGTCAGTGGAACAGGGTACATACAGTCGCTCAATCCCAACCTATTTGAACTTACAGAATTGATGTAAACCACATGTGAGCCACTGGGAAAGGGGAAGGGGGTGGTGTCACAGCCAGTCAAAGACGTCTCCAAGATATAATGTGTAATGTTTTCTGTTGCTTTGCAAGTAGGATCCTGCAGAGTAAGGTCTGTGCCTCTGTAGCCATTAGCCTGGAGCAAAATGTGTCAAAAGAACATTAGTTTCAATGGAGACAATTTCTCTTTACAGCTAAAGGCCATTTCTCAGTTTGTAGTACATAGCGTTATACTTGATGCTACAATAGTAGGGATGATGGCATATAAACCAAACATTCCCTTTAAAGGTCTTACTGTTGTACTTTTGATTCAAAACAGTTGTGGCACTTTAGTAAATACAATTGAAATTACTCTCTTGAAAGAAAGATCAATTCTAGACTGCACTGAATACAAACAGTACTTCTATTAAAGGGGGACCATACCTCCCTCTTAGTTTAAAACAGACACAACATGATGGTTTCCTGTGTTGTTTACAGTCTCCCCAATGTAAGGGTACATCAGGCTGTGCTGTATCGTCCGCTTCTAAGGGCTCACAAATGCTTAACAGAGCCTCTTCTAACCCAGTAAACCATGCATTGCAGAGGGACAATTATGGTTGCCTATTATGTGGCCACCAGTACTCTTACTCAAGGCCTACCCCTTAGATGCCTGTATGAAACTGGCAGCAATATGCAGTAAATATGTGAAAAATTCCAAGAGTGAAGCCTCTGCAAATCTAACACACACACACATGTCCAAGTATGATTGCCTTTTCTCAGTAGTCACCCTGTACAGTAGTTCTACATGTCTGTATTGTATGATAGGGGAAATAAAAAGCTTGTTCTGTTCTGTGTGAATATAAATTTAAGGAGATACGTACTTAGTAACATACATATCACACCTCAAACATGTAAATAACATATTGTGTCAAAAACCAATAATAACATAAATAAATAAAACGCTTCCATTCAGTGTCTGGAATAACATTTTAAAACTAACATCCACACAGGTTTTATCAATCAGTTTTGAAGGTGTGCACTGTATATTGTATAGCCGTCATTATACTTCCATTTTATTTCTTTTTCTTTTACAATTGTGTTGGTGTTCTTCTTTCGACTGCTTCACACCTACTCTGTGGTCAACACTGAAGGTCAAACTGCAGCACATTTCAAAAACCACCCCCCTACACATCTATGCAGTAAACTGATTTTTAAAGACACTCTTACTCATAACTAGCATTACAGATACAGCTCACAAACAGAAAGTTTATCTGAGAACTTGAACTGGAGGGTATGATAGTACATTTGTCTTTTTTTAGTATTATTTATTGGTTTTTTTAAATTTTTTTGAGGAATCACTTTTGCTTGGTCCCTGCCCTGTACTGTACTCTGACATTACACACTGGCCTGGTATGCACGTCTGTGCCACTTGCCACAGGTGACAGGGCTGGAAGGCACACACACACACACACACACACACACACATACACACACACACATACACACCTGCAGACTCTCCTTGTCAACAGCAACTACCATCCTGTGGTCCTCGCACTGCACAGACAGCCCCACGTTGAGGCTGCCCTGCACTTCCTCCGGCTCCAGCATCTTCCTGATGTCGTCTCCAAAGGGCAATGAAGCGTGAGGCGGCCGCATCATCTCATCCACTCGGTTGTAGCGCTCCCTGCCGAACGGAAAGGGGAAGCCGAAGCCGTCTTGGCTTCTCAGTCCAGGCTGGGGGTTGGGGTCCTGCAGGATCTCCGGTTCAGTGGGGATCATCTGAATGACCTCCTCGCCCACGACTGGAAGTCAAAGCCAGCATTAAATACCTCATCCTCCTTGACGGTTGGTAGACAATGAGAAAAACACTCACAACAAGTCTGTACCTGGGCTAGTATTAAAGTGTGAGGCAAGGCGCTTCCTCTATTTATCTCTAGGCTAAGGAGTTGCCATTTAAAAGAGAGCTTAATGGATTATCCTCTATGTCGCCTCGGGCCAGGGAAGGAACAACTGAATTTTCCATTTAAATTGTTTTGTTTTACAACAGAGACCAAAAAAATTAGTTTTAAGTGTTGTTTTATTTGCTTTGTTTATCCTTTCCCAGGAGGTTTTACACTTTGATTACTGGCTTCACTTATCAGTCTCATAGTGATTATTGCAGAACACTGTGCTACCGTTTAATTCAAGCTGTAGCCCAACACGTCCAAATTCACTTCCTGCACTGGTATGATGCTGGGTCCATCTGTACTTTGGGAACTAGAGTTATCGAATGATCTAATGTTAACACACTGTACATGTATTATTCCAATGTAACTTTTTGCAAAGCCTTGTACTTTGTTCCAAAACATCTTTATGGGCTTAGAATACCAGAGGATAAGACAGCCCCTTTGTTCTCACAGCATGTCAGGTGTCTGGATTAACCTCATGAAATTTGGTTGGGGTCCAATCTATAAAATGAACAGTTTGGTTTTAACTTCTTGTGTGACTCCACTGGCATTCTTACAAACATTATCCCAGTCCTGTCCAAACTACTCCTAATTCCCCAGCCTCTGGATTGGGTTTCCTCTCATTTACATTATCTGCGATCATATTACCCTTGTGAAGATTTACCATTGTAAACATATAGCAGAGTGTAATAAAGTATAGTGAAAGCATGGTAAAGTGTAGGCTAGCATTGTAAAGCCCAGATAGGTATGGTAATAATATGTTTGTTAAACACATATATCAATCGGCAGATAATCGTGATTACCGCAATCATTTTCAGCACATTATCGATCATGACATCACGACTATTTTTTTATTCTCTCTCTCGTATCTCATACCTGTTTCTTCCAGGCGCACATGAAAGCGGTTTGCCACGGGAGCGTTGGTGTAGGTGGTGACAGGGCCATAGCCATGATCATTGACCCACTTAATCAAAGCCTCAGCGCTGGAGGGCAGATCCCACTTCGCTGTCGTAATAAATGCGCTCTCCCGTGAATGTTTGTCGATGCCAGTGCTGTCGGACGTCTGTAAAGAGGGAACAACTGCTTCAGTGTGTGACACCTTACCAGGGGCCATTTGTGCAGCAAATTAGGTAAAAGTGACGTACCATGACCTATACTATATGGGGCAATACAAAATAAATAAGAAACCCAGGCAGCAACAGCTATACAAAGTACCACTTCAAGAATATCAAACTGTGTTTCACAATAACAGATTTCATCATTATTGAAATAACTCACGAGTTAAAGTTATGTAGGAAGGGATTTTTAATTAAAAAAAAATATATAAAAATACACAGAAAGTAACATGTTGTGCTAGTTTGCTTTTCCTTTTACAAAAGGAATAAGCGCCATGCAAATAAATATCTTTTGTATTTGTTAAAAGTGATTATAAAACAAATCACAGACTTAGTAAGCCACACAAGACACTATACACCAAACACTGTCTTCCTGTCCCTCCATTCTAAGTATGGTGGTTTGACATGATAAGAAAACATGCTTGGTTATTTCCATTGACGCTACAGATATGTAAATACCACGGTGCCTAACTGATGTTGTGGTTGCTTGAATGTAGCTGTTTTTTATTTATTTTATCTTTGTTTTTTCCCCACAAACACGTCAGTGTTTTCCCCTTTGAAAAACAAACATATCTGAAATACGCTTCAAATCTATTTAATTATATTCCAACTTCAAATGGAATGTAGTTTTTCTTTTTGTCCAGCTAAACAGTGTATCAAATATATCTGAGAAATATTATGGCGTGCTAATCTTATAGTTTATGCATGTTTAGATTCACTTAGTATAAGCTCCTTTTCATTACGAGTATATACAAAATATAAAAATGTTTCAGCAAGGGTTTCATGACTGTCCGTGAATTCCCCATTTGTTCCCCATTCGGTTTGCTGTTATTGTGAACAAATGTTAATCCTTTCCCACAGACAATTCCCACACATCTCCATGCCTTTTAATTCATTGTGGCCACAGCCTACAGTACCAAAGCTTTTATAAGGTTATTATAATACCTCTGTGACCAACATTCTCCCCTCTAGTCTAGAATACAGACATCCTTGGAAGACATACCTGTTACTGAACCCATATCCTTTCATCTATAACAAATTCTTACAGGCTAAGGTTATCTGTCATGAAATGCTAACATCCATGAAATCACTCTGTAAATGGTGAAATTCTCTTAGTCTTAAAGTAAAGCTTTGGTTAAGTTGAAAGAACCTTTCAATTTCCTGACTGTGCTCTAAGCATTCTCTAAGTGTGATGGGCCAATAATCTCAATTCAAGTATTTTTGATATTGTTCACTAACTGGGTGCAATAGCCTTCCAGTTTCCAGCAATGTCCGTAAACTTCAGGTTTCTTCCATGTGTTTCCAATCGAACGGTAGTTGACGCTGGCTTGGTTTAAAAAGTGATCCACGTTTGCTCGCTTTCCCTTTTCCAGTGCCGCTGACATCATTGATCTAATACCACGGCAGGGCAGCTGAACAAACACACTTGGCGCAGTGCACTGTCAAGTCTGGCACTTGCCCCGGCCACTTCTCTCAATTGAAGGCAATGACACACCCTGGCAAGCAGTAACGGCATCTTCCCACAGGGAGACACAAGCGCACTCGCAAAGAGCAGGTTATACTAATGAAGACTTTGAAAAAATGAAAACGTTTTTTCTATTTGACTTTGTTAATCGTAGTATTTGCCTTCTTGGAAACCCGAAACATGATGCGTTTGGTAGTTAAATAATAAAAATAATACTTGTATTACCATCTAAAATAATCATTTCATATGGGAGAAATCTGCCTTAAACTGAACCTACACAAATATAATGCAGAGAGATTTTGGTTTTAATAAATTCATCCCCTGCTTGAAGGAAGTCTGTGCTTTGAGGCTTCAACGTATTTCTAACTATGGCTACTTATACAACTATCTCTGATATTAGTGATACTTTTCACTGCATATACTGTACGCAGGGTGGAAAACTGTTTAGGACTAACCTCTTGGAAGAGCTACATGGGTGATTTAGAGGATGAGGTATAACATGTTTGACATTTAAAGGATTGTGCCTATTTTAGAGCAGTATTTCAAGCATGTAAGAAGTAGTTTTCAGTTTTGGAGGCCGTTCTTCATTTCACTCAGTAACCTGTCTGATTCTGACCATGTGTCCAAGATCTTGTTTCTTTTGTAATTAGAAAAGGAGTCGCTTTTATCCTTGCGCCCCGGGACAACTCACTAGAGAGGGTTCACTTTCCAAATCTAGAAAGTAAAGGAAACTGGAAGTATCTACACTTTAGAGAGCTAATATCCCCACACAGACAAATTCTCTGGACCATTCACAAATACTGTGTACATTTTAGGGATTAAATAAGGTTTTCTATCCAAGAAACAGTTGGATTGTTTAACTGGAAAAGTGAAAAAGGGTACATTTATTTTTTGTTACAAAAAAAAAGTAATTAAGATTGCAAAGCTTGCTAGCACAACATGTGAAATACTAGAAACTGTGCCCGCTGTCAGCAATTCACATAATTCATGTTTTGATGGATGGCAGACCAGCAAGGCCAGACATACAAGAAAAATAATCTGTCAGGTTGGCTTTCGAAAAAAAAAGTCTGCCTCCCTCCGTTTGATATGCTGAAAACTACAGGGCCGTCTAAAGAAAATTTCACAGAACCTACTTCCTCAGCGCAGCCAAAACAAGGCATTATTCACATGTCACAAAAGTGACACATTTATTGTCTAACTGGTGTTAGTGAGTGTGGCAGATGTTGGAAAACAGGAAACTTTCACACAGCATATGCCACAGGTAAGAAATACAGTGTAGGGGATCCTATTCTCAGTCCCTCCAGAATCTGAAAATCGTTAATAATAACAGTTGGTGCAGAACCTAGCATGCTAACAAGTTTCAACCAATTTGTTCACAACATAAATTAACTGTCTGCCCTAAGAAGTCATCCAGAGTGCAGGCTGAGTACGTACCAGCACGTCCAGCTTTCCAATGACACCATGGGCCCTGATTACCCAATTCACTGACTTTTCACATTTCAGTATTAGCACCAGGTCTCTGTAAAGTGTGCTGTCTGGCTTGAGAGGTCTGATGTCAACAATTATATCCACCTGGAAAGCGCTGTTTTGGAGAGAAAGGACACATAGTAAAACTCTAAATGCCAGGAATCGTACATTTATCAAACTTCTTCCATATTATCATGTCTCCAATGTCTGGCCAAATGATTAAAAAATCTGGACAGTGTCCCAGACAACAAGACATGTGCATAACAGACTAGTTACTACTACTACACACACACACGCACGCACACACACACACACACGCATGCACACACGCACGCACACACACACACACACGCACGCACACACACACACACACACACACACACACACACACTGGATTGTACATAACATTGTTGCTGCATTCTTCCTGTGCCAGTGGTTTCAGGGTACAATTTTCAGTAATGCCTTCACAAGATTCTAAAACTCACTATACTGTACACAATAGATTGGTATCAGGCTTGCAATTTGTAATCTTTCTCTGAATACGGAGCAGTCTGCATGAAACAGGTGCCCACGCCAGCGCTGGAGTTACAGTCTGAGCTTGGTACTTGATAACTTATGACTTTTACCCCAACAGCTGAAAGAAGCCATATCACAAAAGCATTTAACAATGTTTTTTTTTTTTTTTTTATATATAAAAAGAAAACAAAATGGAGGTTAGTTTACAGCAAGATCTCTTACTTTCATAACAGGAGAACTAGAAGCTAAAATTGTACTGTATTGCATTGCGTGTTGTTAAACAATGAATCCTGCTGGAGTGTAAGTTTCTTTTGGTTTTAAAATAAATTTAAAAAATAAAATAAAAAAACGCTGAACAACAGGGAATTCACTATTGTTTGAGAAAGGAAATAGAAAAATAGATTAATATTAGTTGGCTTCTACATTTGGATAAGGAAAAGGTATTTTAGGAAACATCAGTTAAATATTTACACCAAACTATTGTAAATATCTTACATAGAGAATACAGAGAACATTTAATATCTATTGATAAATCATTTTGTGACTCATAACTGTTTTCTACAGTATTCTGTAAACCAGCAGTGTAAGCTGTGAAAAGGCTTGGTTCCCATTGCACACAGACAGACAGACAGACAGACTGCTGCACAGTACCTGTAGGGGTTGGAGTTTGGAGCTTGCAGCTCAATGATGTGGACCTCTTTCTGCTCTCCTAGGCTGGACAGCAGACAGCCCTGAGCAGGCTTAGGCTGTAGATACTCAGCCAGGTAATTCAGAGACAGGAAGTTCTTCTCAATGGTGCAGTTGACAGGAAAAACTGGGTCTGAAAGAGAACACAATAGAGGCATGAATACAAAAGCAAATTTTCCAAACGCTGCTCCGGGAATATTTTAACTGCACTGCAATCAGTATACAGGTCATTAAATGAGGTGTTCCAGCTTGAGACAGGAACATGTTTTTAGGGCTTGTGTGTAAAACTTCAATTTCCATTCTCTGTTTCCATGTCTGTCTGCGCCTCTGTGATGAGTTCATAATTAAGAGGATTGGGAATTAATGTGTATCGTTGTTTGTATTTTTTTGTTTCATTTGAAGTTGTAGCACAGACCCCTCTGATAAGTCTCTTTAACAGCCTCTATGTTATGAAGCGACACACCACTCCTCCAGTTATCTCTTCCTGTACGCTTTGTACTTCAGAAGAACCCGATGGAGGGTAGACATCATCTTTATCGGCACGCTCCTTTTGTACTGTTCCATGTTTTTGAAAAACTGACACACGGAAAATCCTGAGGCAAAGACAGGGAATAGTATTTTTTGACAGAGATAATATTTCTGTCATGCTCAGAAGACTGTTTAGATATTTTTTATTGGAAAAGATAACAAACATATCAGTAAAAAAAACGGAAATAAACAATAAACTGACCATAACTTCAAGACACATTACATAAACCAGCACAATGATGGATTTGTAAGCCATCAAGCCAAATGGCATATGTGTGACATACTGTATTGCCAACATGACTTTATAACTATGAATTTATTATACATGAGGTATAACCCCCCCCCCCCCCCCCCCCCCCCCCCCCCCCCCCCCCCCCCCCCCCCCCCCCCCCCCCCCCCCCCCCCCCCCCCCCCCCATTATAGCAGGAAGGGAAGTTTAAGCAAGTGAAAGCGTGCCAGTCTGAAGGATATAAAAGATGTGCCACTTCTGTCTAAACACATGTGATCCTAATTATTAAACACCTGCATTCAACAAGTGAGTGTTCTAATAATTTACTGCAGTGAGTTCAATGATGACTGATGGACTATTAGCAGACAATGTTCACTCTGGGCTGCATTTGTGATGCAGTAGCGTGCTGGAAGTGTAATACAGTTTTAAATATATGCAATAATGTTATATGACACCATATATTTTAACATGCTTTATGTAAATTGGGCCATCATTGTAGTAGTAAAATATTAACCTCCTATAATGAATTTTTATAAAATGAAAAAGCCAATGTGAAAGGGCAGGGGCCCTGCAAGTGTAAATATGTGTGTTTTGTGGTAGGGACAGGGTTAAAAATCTCCCTGCCAGCCTGAATTGTTTAATTTATGTTAATTGTTTTTGTGTTTAGGCAGTTGGCCTCATTATTTTGAAATTAGCTGCCTATACCTGCTTCTCTTGAGCATATAAACCCCAGAGTTGGTTCATTCAGGGTGGCTACTGTGTGAAGAGCCTGACTGTGTGGCGTGTACTCTGTACAACGGTACAGTGTGAACCTGTTTGTAAACCTGAGTGTTTTTGTTTGTATGTCAGGTAAACGGCTTAGCCATCCTGAGAGTTAGGCAGGGACCTGTACATGTGTAGCAAGTGCTCGGAAGAGCTAGGTGTTTTGTTTGTTTTTGATTATTTTTGTTTAAAACAAAAGTGTGCAAATAAAACGCTGAAAAATCAAGTTCAGTTTCTGGGTCATGTTTTTATAGGGGCACGAACCTGAAATAAGGTCATCTTGGCTACACCAGGTATTACTGACTTAAAATCAAGTTCAGTTTCTGGGTCATGTTTTTATAGGGGCACGAACCCGAAATAAGGTCATCTTGGCTACACCAGGTATTACTGACTTAACTCTTTAATATGAGGCTAGGCTTTACTAAGCTCTCTATCCTGTAAATATTACCACAGCTGCTGACTTATTAGTGTTTTTAAGTGATATAAACTTAAAATCCTTGTGTACTGGTGGAATCAGTCTGCATACAATTGGGTTATGTTATCAAACCTGTCCCTAATAGAAATACATGTACTCCAATTCCTTTCTAGAGGTATAAACTGGGGGGACAAAAAAGCTTTTTTCATTCTTACTCACACACTCCAAATAGACAACTGGCCCATTATATGGATACGTCACAGTCACAAAGTCTCAGGCTGCAACAATACACCATAGCTAAGTCTCTCTATATTTCTTAATGGCATACCCATGATTTGGTCAAGTGACTTTAGAACCCCCCACTACTCCCTCTTGGGTTGTCTCAAGTCATACTGTAGATTTCCAGCTGGCAGTGCCAAAAGCTATGGGGGTCAGGGAAAGGGTTGACTTAAGCTAGTGAAATGAGCAGCGGGTTCTGATCCCTCTCGATGATATGAGACCAGGTCTAAAGCAAAGTGGTAAGACACTCGCTTGTGTTGCACAATGCCATGGGTTAACACTCTTATTGCAGCCCCTGTTTCACCTACCCTCTCCTACTTTGATGTAGATGTTCCGAGCGGCTTTGACCTCTGTGAATGAGGTCACCGCACCATATTTCTTCTGGGCCCAGACTAGAAGATGTTTGTTGCCTTGAGGGAGCTTCTCCTTGTGCTGCGCTGTAGACGCAGAGAAGTTTCCAGACTCGAAGCGAACTGTGGAACCTTCAGACACCTACGGGGAAGGAAAGAACCAGACGTTAACCTCAGCTTCACCACTCCAACTGTCACTGTTACCAACAGTCATGGTTACTGGCTGGGGGCAGCGCAACATCTGGATCCGGACATTAATCAAATCTTTCAATGCACCCTCCAATTAGGGGTGAGAGTCCCTGTAGCTATGAGAAAGTTGACCGAGCTACTTGGTGTATGAACACATCTGGGATGCCACATAGGAGAAGGTTTCTGAGGTTTCATTTCTACCACAATACTCCAGACACGTTCCTGTCAAAGCTCCAGTTCTTGTTACAGCCTCCCATCCATTCTGACACAAAATAATTTCAGGCACATTTATTACCGTGCTTCTTGTTATACCCTTCCCCAGGAGCCAACAGTAGTGTATCTGGTATAAGCATATACTGAAAAGCTTTATAGTTGCTGGTTTTTGGTTTTTTTAGATGATGTATTTAAATCTCCCGAGGGTACTTTGGAAAACTATAGTTGACTGGACTGAACTTTCCCTGTTTCCTATTACTGTACATACACCAATGAAATGAAAGTCTGGGCTAACATTTTGTAAATGTAAAAAAACAAATTGGACAAATATATCATTTACATTGTTACTTTCAATGCACACATTTGTACAGTGATTGTTACAGATGGTTTCCTCTATGGATTTGAAAGTTATCTTCAGTCTTGTATGCCTGCTGCATGTGAATCCAACCTCAATACAAGAAGTTTGTTTGGCTTCTAGCATTGTAACAGCAGGAAAGGTGGTTTACTTGCTTTGTATTTCCATTGTAAACTGGATTAAACCTAAAGAACCTGACACATTAGAAAATACATTGTCAGAGTCATATAAAGGAAAAGTACCAGCACACAAGGCTCCAATTACCCAGACAGCTCATAGGCTCATTCTAAAGTGGCTTTGAGTAAACATACAGCAAAGGCAAGGAGACGTAAAACAGACACTTGCTTTTTTCAAGGATGAAACACTACAATTCAATTATAGAGCATTGCAGATTTGTATGAAATATAAATGAGTGTGTTTATCCTCAGCATTCTGTATACCGCCAAGATGTTTATGCTATGAAGTCAGAAAAGACAAAAAAAAAAAAAAAAATTCCAAAATATGCCCTTGTCTCCCCCCTCCCTCCTCCCCCTTGGTTTTACTGATCACTTGAAACCTGTACTCATTCTTTCATGCATGGTATGTTTATTCAGCATTGAATTTCCAGTGTTTATACAATACGCATATTGTCCTTAGCTATAAATACTGTGACGGCTTTCAAAATGGGTGATGTATCAGAACTGGGCAGAAGCACAGACAGTACAGCCACAAGCCCCATGGTATCCATCTGGTTTAAATGATAAAAACATTCCCAGTCTGCAACACTGAGATCATTGCATCCCAGTGGATGCGCACATGCACTTCAGAACATCAATACCAGAACTATACTTTGCCTCTGTATATATCGTTAGCCTGCAGTGCGCCAGCTGCTACCACGGTAAACACAGTCAATCTGAGCAGAACCTGACTGAAAAACAGCTACTGAATTGTACAGGAGTTTAGGGGGGGGTGTGACTTAAGACGTGTGTAAAAGTGCAATGAAGTGCTGATTTTGATTTTGGCACCATGGCCCCAGTTAGAATCGTTCCAATGTGAAAGCCCACCCCTTTGGCTTTAATAAAGCTAGCCCCATATGCTTCATTTCAGTGAAATAAACGTTCACATGTGTGCAACAATCTGCTCTGTGGAGCCTCTGCAGCTGGTCTAGACAGTCTGGTTCATTTTTGTTTTTTTTAAAACTATTATTCTTGAGGTACAGTTTGATACCATAAACAGTCAATTGACAGCCTATGATGCTGTGTTGCAATCTTGCTCACACATTTGCAAATGCATATACATTCCAACTGATCAACTGTGTTAACAGACTCTTTGCCCGTTTACCTGCTGCTCAAAATATGCTGCTTTGAGCTCAGTGTGATATTAAGGAGATGGCAAAATGGTGCAGGCTTTAAACACTCTTCACCCAGCCTTACTGTGTTAATGACATTTCTCTCCCAGTACACTGCAACATTGTGGTGGCAAACATTCGCTGAACCTTTGGATCGTCTTCTCAACAATTTTGGCTCGCTGCACGATGGTAATAAAAAGATAACAAAACCAAAAGTTTTACTGCAGCACAGCTTCAAATAAATCTTTAGTTAAAATGCTCAATTTTTTAATTTTTTTTTTTAAATGTACCAGACTGTCTGGGAACAGCATTATTTATCATACTATTAGAACAGGTAGTCTCCATGAGGGGAGAAAACATTGGCCCTCACTCCAGATAACAACTTCTACAGGTTCTGAGCCAACAGCAACTGATGTCACATCCTCTTAAATATGGCCTATCTGTAAATGTGTACACTAAATGCAGTAAACTATACTGCACTTTTTACATTGACATGTTGATTTTGATAGATTCACAGAGATGTGCAATCTAAAACATCTAAACACAGTAAAAATTCAGACATTGTACACTATAATTACACTGCTAAACATCCTCCACTTAGAAAGCAATGAAGCCAATAAATAAAGTATTGAATGAATTTCATTGCCTGTATCCATTTTCTGTTGAAACATTTAGTGAAGGGCTGCAAGCTTAGTGGTAGTATTAAACTAAATGAATGTGTGTCTGTATTTAAACACCCGTATTTCAAAACTGTAACCACAGAAAGACACTTCTTGTGACTAAGTGAGGAGACTTAAAGGCAAACCATTACCAGAACAACTGAGTTTTATTTATGTCCATCGCTGTTCAATCTTTCAGAAATCAGATTTGTGATATATATGTGATATTTTATAATGTGACAGCTTGTAATGTGATATTTTATAATGTGAGACTTTGTACTGTGATATTTTGTAACAATTGTAAGTCGCCCTGGATAAGGGTGCCTGCTAATAAATAAATTAATAATAATAATAATAATAATAATAATAATAATAATAATAATAATAATAATAATAATGTCTGTCTACCCAGCACATCTACTATGCTGCATGCTTGTATCTGAAGTGTTTAGGAATATGATAACCAAGTTTCACGAGATTTGCTCTACCCAATTATACATAAGAGCAGTGCCTGTGAGGTAAACCTTAAAAGGTTAAACTCACTTAACTATGCTTTGGCTCTTTATTTCTTTTTCAAAAACAACAGCTGCCTGCTGCCAGCTTTTCACCCCAGCCCATGGGTCTTTAAAAGTACAATTTAATGCGGTTTCCTGGTGTTTCTACCTGTCAACATTCACATATTACTGCCACATGTGCCCAATGTAGGAAAGCAAGTACGAAATGTTTTATATCAATTATCAAGCTTGTGTTATCTTCAGCTGCTAACGAAGCAACAGTTTAGCCTAAAAAAAAAAAAATGCATTAAAAAAAAAAATCAGTTACGTTTGTCAAAGGCAGGGGATTTCATTAATAGCTTGATGGAAATCAAATATCTATCTTAAATGTTTTTGTAACGCGCCATTTTTCGTCTGCATTAAAATAATGAAATCTAGGTTCATAGGTTGTTCTGCATATCTATTAGTCATGGTTCTGAGAAGACAAAATCGAGTTCCCAGTAGAGCAATCCTTTATCTCACTGGTCAGAGGCCTCTGAAAGCTAACAGGGACTTTCGAATCTTGAAACTTGCTTTGAACTGTGAGAGGCCTGAGCAATCCAGTCCAATCTATAATCTTAAAACGCTTTCAAAACATGTCCAAGGACACACAACTATTTGCTTGGTTTATAATAGAATTCAATGCAGTGACCATTACCTGCAGATAACTGACCTCATCTTTGGATTAGGACACCTAACAGCCATCACAGTCAGTTATCTAGCAGATAATGATGGCTGTGATGGGCATTGGTGCTTGAAAGGGGTAAAGTATTCCCTATCTGGTTATCTGGAGATCCAGTAGGGGTATCATATTTCATTTGGACCTTACTCTGTATGTTTCCATTTTGCAATGGATTACTACTACTACTACTACTACTAATAATAATAATAATAATAATAATAATAATAATAATAAAGTACATTAAGATAAATAAACATTCTAGCTCAAAGCTAGCTGCTTTGTATCGAACAGTCTTATTATCCCTTTCACAAGTTTGTCAGAATCCGAATTCAGAAAGTAAGCACAAAGCCAGCCATACCAACGACAATGCTGAATTGTATATTTGATCTCAACGTATACTGCCTGCCTATCTGGAGCTAGATGATATTGATGGGGAGCAGAATGAAATTAGCATTGGCAGGACTATTTCAATACAGATTTTGCTGAAGGAACTAAGCGTTATATTGAGAATCAACTAAAAAAATAAAACTGAAATCTGAGACAATATACACTGGCCAGTTTGAACAAGAGAGTCCTATTGCCAAATTACACATCTCATCAAAGAGCAATAAACTCCCCAAGTAATGAAATTCAATACATGACATCAGCCATATTTTTCTCATCTTGGTATTCTTGTTGTGTTTTTTCAGTTTCTCTGTGTACAGCACCTACAAATTGCCCTCCCCTTTAACTTACATGATCAGCTATACTTAACAAAGCTAGGCAGTATTTGCACTCAGTTCTATTCCACAAGACGAATGACACAGGTACATCTCAATGGCAGCATGCCACTATCCACTATAAGCAATAGATTTTTAAAGATGTCCCAATATACTGTCTTGAATCGCTCATTGTATCTATACTGCCCACAGTGACTTGTTAGAGACATTTCCCTTCAGATATATCATGCAGATATGTTAGCTAGGAACCTGGCTGCCTCCAGTCCTATAATACAGATTAGGTGTTTTTTTATTGTATTCATATTGCAGTACATATTCAATTGAGTTAACTATTCATTGATAGTTAACCACTTTTTAATGGCTCTTTACAAAGAATTATTGAATTACTGTACAATAAACTTATCATTGTAGGAATCGGGATATCAAAAATGACACACATTTCCCCAGCAAAGTCATTACCAACATACAATTATTTTAGTATCTGTTTATCTGTTACAATAAAATGAATTCATGATACAAAATAAATAATCTTGAAGTAAACACATGAAAGCCAATTATGACTTAAATCATTGGGAAAAAAAAAAAAAGCACAAATCTTTTGCAAAGCAGAGGTTCCGATTTCAGCAAGGAATAGCTGAATCAATAAATGTCAAATGTAAGTTACAGTTTGGTTAATAATAATAAAAAAAACCTTCCTGTGCACACTAAAAATGCAGACATTTACTTATGTGGGTGATTTACATAATCACTTGGGTGTCTGAAACTGAATCCCATGATCAAAACATTGACTACACTGAATATATCATGTGCCTGAGGCCCAACTGGAAGCTATACTGGGCTCTGCATTGAACTGGAGCGTGGAGTGTGTCTGTGTCATTAACACAGCCCCTGGACCCGCATGGCGCTCGCCTCTATTTTGCTGCTTCACTTCACATCTGGACCTTTTTAACTTATTATTGCCAATGTAGCCTTCTGATTTCCAGATAAATACTACTCCAACCAAAACAAATAACACTTTTTTCAGTGACTTTTATTGGCTGTCTAAAAGTTAAGGCTGAGCTATCAAACTTCTTGTGGTTTAGTGGTACATGCTCAGAGTATTAAAAAAGAAAAAAAGAAAACGCTGTGCTTTATAAGTTAAACTTAGCTTTTGTAAAGCAAAAAACTATATATCCAAACACATTATTAAGCCTAATACAGGAACATACAAAAAAATCTGGGCAAGGATATTCAAGCATTGTTTTTGCATGAATAGTTTTTTTTTTTTTTTTTTTTTTTTGGTCAAAGTACCTGTGAAAACAAATACCCACATGCTTTTCACATTAACTCTACTCGCAACAAGCCTTGCCAACAAATACCTTTGCTTCATGTGGAAAGGATACAGAGCTTAGGGGTTATTTAAGCCTCACACATCCTGTCTCTGCTGTGCGGTACAGACAAGCACACTGATGAAGCAAACACTAGGCATGCTTCTACCGAGAGTAATGCACCTGAAGAGCACTGGTAAATAGATAATATTGCTGATTGAGATTGCTTAATCTGAGGGAACACAAAGCCACTGGAACTTGGTCTCAGGAGACTAGTTTTCAGGCCACTGCATGGCACTCCAGGGGAAACCTGGGGTTTGACACAGCAAAGCTGGTCTCCCAGAAGAAGGGTTCAAGCTGCTATTCATAAAAAAGTGGCCTTGTGTTCCCTCAGCTTTACTCATTATTATTTAAGTAGTACATTTGTCATAGTTTTTGACCTGAAGAAACAATGACCAAGTCAGACTTTCATTGTTTGCTTCCTGTGACTGTCAGGAGACATTGCTCTCTTGAATATTGACTCACTGTGCGCTTACCCATCAGCTCACTGTAGCTCATTAATTCACTCTAAAAACAGCAAGTCATATGGCTCAGCATTTTCCCAAGAGGATATCATTACTGCATGACTTGAATAGCGCTACAGTATTACATCAGATCAGATCATCTACCTTGGTTATTTATTCTTTTAAGTACACTGGTTGTCCTTTTATTCTAAGATTATTTCAGTTATTCAATTGTTTTTCTTATGTTAATAAATAAAAACTTTGTAGATAAACTGTGGCACCCTGGTATCTTTGCTGTAGGTCTGATTGCAGCAGGACCAGTGAAGTGAGTGTGAATTAAAATACATGACGTGCTGTACATGAAGTACCAGGAAGCAGGTGCTACTTTTCATCTATAGCTATATCTTGGAAATACTGAAGTATGGAAATTAAAGAATGAAATGCAAGCAAAGAACCATCTTCAACAGAAGTGGGGGGCAGTGATAAACACAGGATATCTGATTTTGAAACTTTGGTTAGTACTCCTTTAAAGGACTACTTCACCTACAAAATTGCACACATGTTATAAATAGGACATAAACATTGCATTAATTACACAATACAAATTCAGGGAGGCATAGCTTGCTAATATTTTCAAGTTTTTATTTTCTATAGACAACATGTTGAACTCAGTGAGCCATGTAACAGTTCTAATGTATCCATGGCTACCACAGAATGTCATACAAAGACAAGTTGTATCTATGAGATGAAATAAGCTTGTTACCAAAACAATACTTTACACACAAATATTGAAACACAAGTGTGTCTCACGTCCAAGTGCTGCTATATCTGCAACAGGTCTACAGTATAAACCACAGAGGGACCCTGTAGCTTCACAAAATTTGCTCTCATTTCTTGCAATGCCGGAAAATTACAATATGATCACAATTACCACTTCAAACACGGGACCATCTTAAAGTATCAAAGTGCTTTTAGATACCTTTCAATGATCAGTACTGAGTTCACACTTAGAAATTGTACCAAATAAGTTTGCATATGAAAGCAATGCAAGCCTTTAGCAATAGGATGTTTCTTTACTCACATAGAAGGTTCGCTGGACTCCTGGTAACAGCTTCTCTGCTTTCAGCTTCCATTGCATGGGTTGAGGTGAATTGAGCACAAACACCAGAGCCTTGTGATGGGTCAGGAGGGAGCTGATAGGCTTCACATGAAGAGTCACCTTTGGAGAGTAAATGCAAGAGTGTTACCATGATGAAAAATCAATGAAAGCCATTTCTACAATTACTCAAGTCATCGTTATAGAACAGCATTGCATCTTCTTTTGACTGATAGCTGACTATTCAACTAGTGACTGGGGTGATAATTTTGGGTGAACACTTTTTTGTCCTTGCCAGTTAGTAATTATTATTTTTTTTTTTTAGATGAATAAGCTAACTTTCCAAACCAATCATTTTCCTATCAGTAAGAGTTTCATGAATGTTTTGATCTAACATACAGAATTGAAAACCTGGTTGCTTTTCTGGAAAGGAGAATCCATCCCTAACCAATACGTCATCATCAAACACCATAAAGGCTCTGTGTGGCTTTCACTCATGTCACTTCTTTTGTTTTGGCCCTGAGTGCCACAGATAGGAAGTGGCACTAGAATGCATGATAACAAGTCTTTCCTAGCTGGCTTTGCGCAGGTAGCTGTCAAGCACCCACAGACAAGGTGTCCAGCTAAATTTATCATTCATCATGAAATCATCTATTTAATTGCAAATCAATAAATCAATGCATTGCGGATTCTCCGTTCTGAAAATAAACTCTTCAGTTCTTATCTACTGAAGTCACTCTCTGGATTTCATAATTTATCACAATAAACATGCTTTCTCATTGCTGATGAGAGTACTGTATGAAAACAGTCCCTCCTCTACACAGCTGATACTTCAAAACGCGCACAACTTCAATATGGCAGCCATATTAAGTCGCAGGTCAATGTACCTGGTCAGTAACACAGCACTACCTCAAATGCTTATGCAGTGCTGTACATTTGTTGTATTTCACCTCATGTTTTTACTATCCAGTACCATACTTCTCTGTGATTTACAATGTCTCCCTGTGCATTACACAATGCTTTCAGTATCCTTTGCTGCAGTTTTCTATGCTTGCACCATGGTGGAACACCCCAGTATATTCTACATGAGGTCAGAGAATCTGTGCTTTTCAGAGGGAATAACGGACTGGTTAACTAGTCCTGGCACCCCGTCAGCTTGACACTTACTTTCCACAATGGAGCTCAAACATTAGAGTGGCAATAGTAATAATCACATTGTCACCAAGCATTACTATCCTCTGAAGGCACTGGAGAACTATATAGCATCTATGGTATTTGAACTTTTAGCACAGACTGGGCCTTGTTATTAATGAGAAAGGGAGTTACTGTAATCAATCCCACACAATGAATGGTTTGAAGCCTCCCAGCATGGACACAACCGTTCAGCTTGATTTCCTTCTACTGTTAATGACAAGCAAGCACACTCCTACGTGGAGCACTTTTGTTTTTGTACGCAGCCTTCATGACACTTTGCTGTTCAGCAGCCGAAAGAGACCAAATTTACTGCCAGCAATTTAAACTCCTACCTAATTATTAAAAGTCAACACCATATGCTGAATGTTTGTGTTTAGTCATCTAGCTGATGAAGACTGTTATTGACAATTCTTGTTTTTTTAAGTACCATGGATTATATTCAGATGTCCTTTTATCTGTACTGAAAGAAAACAGCCCACTGACATGGATGCCTTCAGTGGCAAAGTCAAGATTTATATATTTGATTGAAGAGGAAAACAAATAGGAATACTTTATTAACTCCCCTTTGTCTTGCTCTTCTGATCTTAACCCTAGCAATTCCAGGGCTAATTAGATTAGGCCGTTTCCTGCTTGAGAATTGCCTTGTTTCAATCACAGCATACAGTACTTATTGACAGCTTTTTAAAGGGTTTGTCTAAATGTGATGCAGTACAGGATATACTATAGCTGGTTGGGACTGTGGTACCAGAAAGGCTAACCCAAGATCATTCAGTGAATCTCATTCAAGATCTCCTGGCTCTAGGTCCTTGGCTAAACTGCACAAGCTGTTCAATCCCCTCGAGACAGTGAGGTTGAAACTACAGCACAGAGGTGCCGAAATAATAATGATAAGCTTATGAAGACAGTTTTTTAAATGATCTGTCTCAATGGACAGGGTTAGGGTTAATACTACTACTACCACTACTACTACTACTACTAAATTACATTGTCCCAAATACAGTAAAGGCAAGTAGTTGCAAGATCAGATCAAATGCAACATTTCATAATGATTTTCAAAAGGGAAAGGGGAGCGATTAATCCACAGAGCGTATAATAGATCAAAGTCCAACACCGATAGCAAAATTGACAAACAATTTAAAACATCCTTAGTATCACTATCACAAAACCACCTCCAGCACGATTGGCACTGGGCACATTTTGGAAGCTGTCTCAAAAAGAGAGGCCAGGGATTGGGCAGCTTGGTGACTGAGCTACTCCGAGCATGTTTCCGGCATGTGGCATTGAAGATTAAATCACCACTGCTTGTGCTGTGAATAGGACCAGTCCCGACATGCCAGTCATTACCATCAAAATCCAACATAAAGTAAAATGAAGTGCAGCACTGTCTTTAAGGCTGCTACCGTGATGGCTTGAATATCAGAAGACTGCAAGCTAGCAAAGCTACTGCATTTCCTCCAGCCTGTCTCGCATTCAGGGCCTCTCTTTTAATGGGTGTCCCACGGGGTCATCTGACAAGTCTCTATTCATCCAGACTGCCTTCACCTCCTCATACAAACACTTTCATTGTCCATTAAATAGTGTTTTGCTTTTTGGCTTTACAAAAGAGTGCGTTATGCAAAAAAACACGCTGGGGCGTCCAGCAGTGACTGAGCTGTCACTCTCTGAATAAAAACGGCACGTTTTTCTGTTGTCGGTAAGACACAGTTAGTTTCCATGGTCAAAATGCTATGACAGTTTATTTCAGAAAGATTGAAGGATCACAAATGAGTGGTCGTTCGAAGCTATAATCTAATTCTTATAAAAGGCCAAAGTAGGGAAGTAAAAAGAACAGCTTGAAGAAGTATAAGCCATAAAATAATAAATAATAAATACCCCACAAGGGAGAAGAATGGAAGAAATTACAAAATGCTTATCTTTGGTGGGTTTTGGCATTGGTTTAACAAACACAGCCGTGAATGAGAAAGGCGCTGTGTGTGGTTTTTTGTTTTGTTTTGTGTGTGTGTGTGTGTGTGTCTGTGTGTGTGTGGAAAAAAGAATATAATTCACTTCGCCTCAACCATTCTTCAGTCATTGCTACGTGGAGCAAAGCATGTACACCCTCAGAGCATAAAACAGCAGTCATTGAATTGTACCTGTTAAAAGTACCTGTTAAAAGACATGGAACTAACAGAAGAATAATTCCAAAAAGAAAAGGTCCTCCTAGCAAACCTAAGGAGAGACATTCAAAACTGTCTAGTTTATTCCATCTCTGTCCTGAAAACTGTGTATGAGATATGCATGTAACTGGGGTATACACCCCCCCATATGACAAGCTGAATACCAACAGTCCACTGACAGCTGCAAACTTCTCCCTGGAGATGATGTCTTCACGGAAGGCTGAGGATCACCATAGCAACCGAACTACAAAAACAGCCCTGAGATTTGGGCCCTGGGATTCATGGTAATGCAATTTAGACCATGTCACAGGGCCTGGGCCTGAATGTTGAAAACTGATCAAAGTACCACAGAACCGTTCAAATCATATTTTGTTTTGTTGTAAGTTGTAAGTCACACAGATTAAAGACAAAAGACCAAAAGCCACCAAAGGATGAACTAATTGTTTTAGCATGGTTTAAAGATAATAATAACTTAAATTAAAAAAAAAAAAAAAAAAAAAAAAAAAAATCCTGCTGTATTATCTAAAACAACCATTGCGAATTTCAGTTAATAGACCAAGGATAGAAACTTACTGGGTCATATAAAGTTACTCTGTAACAAAAGCCGTCTACAGAAGGACAGCTGTTGGGTGCTGCCTTGGAGAAAAGTGGCCAGAGACAACATTCTTGGGAAAGTGTACAGGCTGACCCTAACCTTTCAGCAGTGAGTAGGCAGAGGCTTATGCATTTCAATGCAAGTGCGATCAACAAACCTTGAAACTGAGCACAAGGTATCTGGATGTGCAGAATCTAATCTTTTTATCTGTATTAAGCTCCCTTTCAAAAAGTAACCCTGAACCAAGTGGCTTACTGTAACGTAGGTGACGCAATCTATCTCTACATGCATTGATAGCCCTGAATGACAGAAGGTAGTCATGTCAAGGTGTGCATAAGTAAAGCGAAACACATGAGAAATTTTATTTTTTGCACTTTATTATGCTTTATCCCTGCTCATACTATAACACATTTTGAAAATGTGTCTTACTATACTTTGCCTTTAGTATACATTCTGGTGTTCTAACATCCTTGTATATGTTGGTCTATAATTTAGCACTCTTCGCTATGCCTTCACTAGGGAATATAGACGTTAATATTCAGTTGTTAAAGACATAAATTAATTCAAAAACATTTTTTTAAAAAGGGAAAGATGGCCGTTGACGGCTCTGTTTACCGCAAAGTCAACTCTTGCCAAACCTTACAAACGTTTGCATAGAAATAAAAGTCAAACTTGGAAAAGTGCTGCCTTTAGATTTCTGGCTCCCAGACACTGCCTCTAGCTTCTAACTTGACACAGCAAGCTAGCTTTCACTGGAGGAAAAGGGAGTTTCCTCTGTTGACAGGACTGATCAATGTATTTAATGTCTGAGTCATTGAAAATCCAACGTAAAAACTGCTGAGGCAATTCATTATTCAAATGGAATATTAATCTTAGATAAGAGTCTTCATTTTTTGGCACTGACTTAATGGAGCACTCTCACCCTTGCAGAAAATGAAAAGTCACAAATATATGAATCAAGGCCTATATAATTGATTTGATATCCAATGGCAAAAACAGGCGTACAGTTTGTATTAAAGTTTCTTACTATACTACCATGTTGCTTTAAAGGAGATCATATATCATATACTACTGCCTAAAGTGCTAGAATATTACTCTGCACTATATTTACCTTCACTTCAATTGTTTGTTACGTTTGTCGCATAGCACACATTGCCAGCCAATGGCTAACTGTTGTAACTGGCAAGGCTCTTAAAGGCAAATTAAAATGTTCTGCTCCCTTAACAGCTACTATTGTATTAGCAGGTATACTTAATTTTATTCTAAGCCTCCTTTTTGTATATTTTTATGCATTAGTTATTATAGAAGATGTTCGTTTCTTTAATGTTCAGCGGGTGGTTATAAGGGATTTAATAGAACGCTGGCAATGGTCAAGGAGCGGATTACACATACGAGAGTCCCCTACTTTACCTTTGTTAAACAAACCTCTAGAGGTTATAATATGTTTCTACATGCCCAGGCACAACCCTCTACAGCCCCTCCTCCTGAACGGAGGGCTATTTTGGATGGGCCAGTATCCCTACAGGAAAAGGAAATGGATCAGTGGTCAAGAGTGCAACTTTTCAATAACTAACTGTGAAGTTATTGGACAGTTGTGATGACAGTGATAGTTCAAAAGTGTTACAGAACAAGCTATTCAAACTCTGATAGCTTTGGTTTTACAGTATGTGCGCACATGGGGACTGTGGAGGACAGATGCAGCACTTCAGTACAGTGCATTCGTTTTCATTAGCATATTTAAAATCCCAGTTTAGCCTGGGCAGCCAATATAGATCACTCAGTTTAGATTACACGTTGAATATGGTTGAACATAATTGCCTAATATAACTGCAAAAGACTACAGGACATAAGAGCATGGTTACTATAATGAGTGCTTTACATTCTTTGCATTCTGCAACCTGTGACAGAAAGCAAAAGACTTATCAGAGGCTTATCAGATCTTTTACACCTAATAGGATTTTTACATTGCACACAGCGCTTACTCCTGACCAGACGTTAAACCTGAAGTTTTCTTTTTATCTATGACATTTTTGAAGGATAAACTGGAATAAAAAATCTGAAACAGAAAAAAAAAAACAGTATGTGAGTATGTGTGTGCACAAATAAGTTTATGAATCTGTATTTTTACTGAACATTGTGAATGTGTGTGTGCGCGCTTAGTCCCGCACGGGTCATCGCATGCAGTAAAAGAACAGAGGCAGTGCTGGTGAAAACAAAAACAGAATAAAAAGTCTTGATTGTTTTTATCCTCGCCAGCTGCTGAGCATGAGTGATTTTCCTTTAATACCTGGAGCCTCTTTGCTGCAGTCCGATGGCAATCAGTCTGTCTCCAGTCAGTGTCGGAACAACATAAAAGAGCTTGGAGATAAAGCTTTTTTTTTTCTTTCTCAAAGATAAGGGAGCTGGAAAGAGCTTGTACTGCAGTTCTTATTTTCAAGGTAGTGGTGCAGGCTGTGCCCTGTCATTTTGAGATTCTCTGTGGTACATTATGCAGCATGATCTGATGATCTGTTAACCCCTGTTCTGTTGTCCTGCGTCAGTGAACTTCAGGCAATCGCTGCTTCTGATCAATTATCTGGTCCTTGTAAAAATATTCAATCATTTAAAGGGAACATAAGGACCTTTTTATTTGATTGTGTTACATGTTCCCATGTGTTGCTGCAACTGTTTACGTAAGATGTGTGTATTGTTTAATACACACACCTGCTCACAGATAAATCCATCTCAGTTACATACATGAGCACGAGGATGATGGGAAATGTAGTTCTGAGAGGTCCATGCGGGTACATGTGAAGCCATCTTGAGGCATGGAATGCAATTTAAAAGTTTAAAAAAGTGGTCAAAATGTAAAAAAAATAAATAAAATTCAAACACACACACCTAACATAAACAGATAAACAGTTGTAGCAACACATGGGAACATGTAACAACAATCAAATAAAAAGGTGCTTATTTACCCTTTAATGTTAGATATACAATACACAAAATGCATATGGCAATAACAACTACCAGGATTTAATGATATTTATGCATGCAGCAAGAATTACTGGAATTAATGTTATGCTTGTAATTCAATTAACTTTGCCTATGTATCTTCTGTGTTGAATTACAGATACAAGTTCACTGTCTGGTTTAATCGTGTAATTTTGTGCTTATAAAACTGCTCATATATATATATATATATATATTAGTAAACAGTCATGCTATTGAAATGTTTTTTGGTAGAAATTCTATGCTTTGAAGACTGCAAAACACCCGCTGCCATAGAAACGTACGCCGAAGATCAAACAAAAACATGTTTTTTGAAAAAGCTGCCGAATGGCTTAGCGATGATTCATTAGGTTAGGCAATATGGTATACAATACCTTAAGTGCTATCCAGCCTGCAGCTGCACTAGTGATCACAGTTAGTGGGAGTACTAGGTTGTTTTGACCCTTCACTCTTTCAGCACAAAGTAGATCTGCAAAAACAACACCCCTTCGATAACCTAATACATGGTATTGTATGTGGAGCAGTTAGTCGGTCTGCTGTGTTGAGCTGTGGAGCTGTGCAGTTTACGGGTAATGTAATGTAAACTACTTCAACTAGTTGTTTATATTCTCTACCAGCTGGGTACCTACTCAAACGGCAAGGCAACGAGCTCATCTTCTATAAGTGTAAAATAAAATGCTGCATTTAACTTCTTCTGGTGCTTATCCAATAAGGGTCAGCTTGTAATAACTGCTTTGCTTTCCTAAGCAAAGACAGTTAGATTTGTATTTCAGTCATAACTACTCAGAAGAATCCCAAGTTAACTGGTTAAATTGTGTGCTTCAAACTATGAACTCAAAGCTGTAGCTCATACAGGAGAGGAAAGGTTTGATTGGAGGACAATCGTATCTTCAAGTGTGTGTGTGTGTGTGTGTGTGTGTGTGTGTGTGTGTGTGTGTGTGTGTGTGTGTGTGTGTATATATATATATATATAGCGCCTTTCATAGTGCATCACCATCACAAAGCGCTTTACAGAGGTAGGCAGTGAACTGCGCATTATATGAGTCACATACAATTGGACACAATAAAGTCTGTAATATCGTTTCGACTCTACACTAAGTAAACTTTCATCAGAAGTTATTGGCCCTGTAGTGGATTGCTATGCAAACAGCAGTATGGAACCGTATTCATTTTTAATTTTCTTACTGAAGTCTTCAGAACTCCCTTGGTAGCAACCAAAATAACAGCTTTTGATATCAAACAGAACATCAGAGTTGTGACTTCTGGCGACTTTATGAATAACCCCACAAAGCCAGGTTCTTACAAGCTTTTGCAGCTATGCAGTTCAGAAAGCGTCTTGTCAGTACTTTCTTACTACAATAAAAGCAGACTTTAAAAAGAGCTGCATCATTTGATCTGGATCCATTTCAAATATTTAGCAGTTAGGGACTGAAATTCCCATTAGCTATTTATTAATAAATAAAGATCCAATCTGTTACTAGTTTCAACTCATTCTTTAATGCAATCCTGATTCTGGAGCGCTTGTATGTTATTGATGTAAGCTGTTCAATTTTTAAACACAGAGTTTGAGTTAGCTTGACCCAACTGTACCTGGTCTAAAAAGGCCAAATGAGGTTATGGCATACAGATCATACTGAGATGTGCATATCAATAAATACAGTATACTGTACGCTGCTGAAGTCCTCCATGTAATTCTCTCGTATGCATTAATGTTTTTTTGTTAACCTTTTGTTTCTCTAAAAGATAGTTCAACATATAGGAAAAGCTCCATTTCATATTTTTTTTTGGAAAGGTGGCGAAGAATAAATATTTATTTAATGCTTCAAACTATGATGTTAATTTCATTACACATACATTTAGGCCTAAAGGAAAATCATTGAATGCCACAGCTGCTAAATACATGTCAGCTTTCTGCCCGGGAGGCTGCACAGATACAGTTAACAGGCTGATTAGGCCCTCAGGAACTGTAAAGCTAACAATGTAAAGTCCACTATCTGAGCTGAAACAGCTATTTTTCAAGCCCAGAGCTAATGAAACAATTTTACATCTAATTAAACTGTTGTTTAAAATGTCATTTCCTCTTCCTCTGGGCCAAAACTGCTCCCTCCCCCCCCTCCCGATGGAAGGCAGTTGTTAGCCAACTCTCATAAGGCAATGCTGGAGGATCGTAGTGTGTGTGTGTGTGTGTGTGTGTGTGTGTGTGTGTGTGTGTGTGTGTGTGTGTGTGCGCCATACATCAAGAAAGCAAAAGACTATTAAAGGCAGACTGTGTAATCCAATGTTCTAGAGAACATCAGTTATTCATTACTGTCGAATGCACTTACTCAGCATTCACTCGATTCACAAAAACAGCTCAAGAGCACCAGTAATCGCTCTTTTACTAAATATCATATCATAAATTGCAATAAACTGTCTGCACTCCTCTGATACAGCTGAAGTGTTCAGATGAACAGTGTTTTCATAGTAATGTATAATCTCTGAGCAGGTTAAAGCATTTAGTTCCTTGATACAGTATGTAAAACAGGAACAAGTACAAGATGGTTAATTTATGTTAACAGTTCTGAATACCTGAGTTTTCTCTATTTCGTTTTGAAACATTGTAATAAGTATTAATATTAATCCAGATCATGTACAGGCTCCGGTAACAATGTAGCAACAATTTCCTATGCTTAACTCCTGCATTTACTGTGTACACAACATTGCCCGTTGATCTCTATAGAGAAAAGCCATCTACCCCACCCCCCAACCCCCGATGCCTGTGCAGAAAACAGCATCTTCCAAGCACAACTGTTGCCAGAAGAGGATGTTAATGAGGCAGGATGCAAGTCATCTTATCCTTTAGGATCACCCTAGCAGCGATCGTCATGGACATCAAAACAACAAACAAGCAGCCAAGTCCAGCATGACAGCATCGATCCCCTGAACATACAGCCACAGATGCCTTGCTAATAAATTGGCAGGGCAGGGTACATACAACTACATTCCAAGGCAAAAGAAATGCCCATAATGTAGCAGTTATAAATAAGGAATCTGATATTGAGTGACTGGGTCAGGGTAAGGGGAAGGCCAAATAGCTGCCTCAAAGCATTTACTGGCTGTATTAAAGTGCAAACATGTCCACCCCCCGTCCACCCCCCCTTTATATTAACTGCATATGTTGCCAGGTTTTCTTTATTACTGTTTTCCCTTCACTAAACCTTTCTCTTAACAAACTTTCAAGCTCATTCATGTCACAGAAGGCTTTCCATTTTCCTTCCTGTCTTGTTTCATAGAAGCACTTCCTTGTATCCACAGGAAATACACAGTCATTATCGAAAAGAAAGGGTAAGCGTTAGTCGTTTTGTTCCACATTTTGTTTAATTTGTATTATTATTATTTTTTGCAAAAATACAGACTCAGTTATTATGTGGATCAGTGCTTTAAACAACATCTTTTTGTAAGATTCTGCATTTCAAAAACTTCTCGCCAAGACTTTTAAAGACAAGGAAGTTACCAGCATTTATCCAGGTAGCACATTTAAACACTTGCGGTAGCTTATCCTCACCACATTAATCTACACAGAGAAAAAGACAAAGCATCACTCACTGACAAAGCACACTATGTTACTGCAGCCTCCTGTGCAGGATTTATTAACTGTTTTCTTCATGACTAATCTTCTTTAGAATATTATTTAAAAAAAAATTAAACTTGTGAGAAAATTGAATTTGCCAGAATTTTAACACAACTGAACTCGATCCAAAAGACAATACCTTGAGCAGTAAATGTTAAACAATTTCACTTATAGAAAGATATTGATCTTTAATTATTATTTGGACCTTAATAAAATAATTCTGTAAACAATATGCTGGTTGCACAAACATTTTAAATGTTTGCCAAAACAATTACTAAAGCTTGACTAAAAATTGATCCCTTTGAGAATGCATGCATGTAAAGAGAGGTCTACTTAAGTCAATTAAGTCTCCTGCAAGAAAAAACTGGCTGTTATGAGGTAACTAACAATCGTTACTGCTGTAGCGTTATTAGAAATCTCTTCTGAAACTACAGTCTTTTAAACAAGAGTTTTGGAATCCTGATAAAACAACTCCACAGTAACATGCGAGACAGAAAATTAACCGTTCTACATAAACTCTCTCTGTTCAGGTCACCAGAGACCATTTAACTGCATGTCATTTTGACCACAGACCCCAAGTTTGTGCTCAAGGCCACACTCTAAACATGAATGCAACAAGCAGACTTTTTTGGCCGACACACTATTTCCTCTAAGGTCCTGCTGGGTACAATTTGAAAAACCAAAATCACTGACCAGCAACTTCTTCATTGACTTGGAAAACAAGCTCTGTAAGATTTCTGTCCAAAACAAACAGAGGAGAAGCCACATTAAACATAGTAGGATCAATAATAGAGAAGCTTCTTTAATGGGAAAGCTGTTTTTTTTTTTAAACTAAGCTACTTTATAAGTGTGTCTGCAGAAGCCTTTAATTTAAAAAAAAAACAACTATATACATATATTAATAAAACAAAACCAGTACGTACTCACTGCAGACAGAAAACAAGCTCACTGTCTAGAAGCTCAGGCTTTCCTCAAACGACCTGATCTTCACAAATAAGGCTCATAGCTGGGCTAATGCAAGCAGTCTGACAGACAGTGGCCCCACTGGTTGTGTTGTGTAGTTGTTTAAAGATAGCCGCAATTTGTCAGGTGAAATAATGTACTGGGGCAGAAAACCTACAGTACACAGAAAGAGCTTTAGATGGGAGAAACAGTGGGATCTTTCTCAAGGGATGCGGTTTTTCTGAAAACACACTGATCGAGTTCCTATTTATCTACAAATAAATAAATAAATAAATACTACTACTAATAATAATAATAATAATGTTACAACTTAATGTTTTGTGAAAGCCAAGTTCAACTTCAGTCCATGTAATGTAGAACAGACCCACATCGCCTACCTCTGCCTTATGGTAGATAGTGTGTATGCAATACTGTATATATTTCACATTATCATATATTTGAGAGAACAGCTGAAGGACAGTTAAGGTTTAGAAAGTGGGGGGAGGGTGCTGCAGCAGCCTCATAGATGCCAGTTGAAGTTGCCAGGTTAAACATCATTGCTTACACCTTGTTCTAGTGGATGTTTACAGGATAATTACTTCCTAAGCTTGGTAATGTCCACAGACATCCACTTCTTGTTCTCCCACTACTGTTTTGCCAATTTCACAGGCTGAGCATGCTGATGTTTTCAAAGCTCTAACCTTGATATCTCTCCGTTTACTTCTCCCCCTCGCTGGACCTCACACGAAGTGAGACCTTGTGGCTTCACAGGGATGCAAGCAACTGTTGTATATATTGTATAGCAGTTAAAACGTTTGAAAACAATGTGATTCTGTTTCTTCTTCCTTTACTGGTGAAATCAGTGCTCAAGGTGAGAAGCACTGTCTCTGGCCACAGTCAGACAATGTGCAACTCTGTCCTGACCTAAACAGACATTAGAAGGTGGTTTTGTGATGTGGATGAAAAGCTACTGGGGGCTGCACCACCTATCTCATTCACATGTGACCTCAGCCAAAAGCCATGGAATTAGGGAATTAACAAACCACCTCCCCCAAGAAGCATCATTCATTTAAACTTACCGCAATACAACCGGCCACCTCCCACTACTGAATGTCCAGCTTTTCTGAGCTGTCCTCTAGGCACAGTGGGCTTCATCACGTCATCATTAGCAGGAGTGTTAATGAAGAGCGAGATGTTAAATTCTAACACCAAGACTAATGATCACACAACAGAGACTGGGTTTTAACACCTTATCAACTGTTCAGAGTGACGGAAACAGACTGATCCTCCACAGTTCACAGTACACATCTTGTAAAAAAAAAGTAGAGTGACATTTAACTGGTAGACTGCAATCAATATGTTAAGTCTTAATTGTAATCTCAAAGAGTGTGTAATTATAATATGTGTGTGTGTGTGTGTGTGTGTGTGTGTGTGTGTGTGTGTGTGTGTGTGTGTGTGTGTGTGTGTGTGTGTGTGAGAGAGAGAGTGTATTTATTTATTTATTTTATTTATTTATTTTATGTAAACACTAAAAATGTTTCTGTAAAGCCAGCACTGTTGCTATTAATTAAATCAAATTAAAACCATCCTGGAATCAATTTGTTCAGAATATGAGCACTTCGACATGGGGAGCTGGTTTCCCTGAATATCCTTAGAAAACCCTTTGGCTGTCTTTATAAAGATGAGAGATATCTGTTGAAGAGGATATGAACACAATCTGGACTCTTCCTCTGCTCTTTGTTCTGCAGCTTTAATCTCCTTCCTTTTTTATGACTTGTAATAATGATCTAAAAGATTTCAAAGACAGAAATACCTGAGGCTGGGAATATGGTGTGCATCACAATCTTATCAGCAAGCCTCTATAGTTAAAACTCACCACACATTACTAACATGTTGAGTAGGGTGCCCACATTTTAATCCACGTCTTCGCAATATATTAAGTGTGAAATTGCTCTAAGGTTCAAATGTCACTCAACAGTAGTTGCTTGCTAATGAAATGTGTGACACTGAATGGAAAACATCTACATTAACATTTGTCACTATACATTAACTTTCTGTGTGCATTAAGCATACATGCAGTCTTTTGCCACGTAATTTAAGAATTAACATTTATTGCCATAAATGATGATGGATTAATGAAAGATTATTGAAAGTGCTCTTTTTACTCTGTTGGTGGGTTAAGACTTTGAACTTTAAAATAAGTCTCGGTGATTACTGTTTGCCTATTAACTGCTGAATAAAAGGATTTGAATCCCCCATTTCAGTCCCTACAACTCTGAAGAGTAGTTTTTATGGCTCCAATAACTTTTAGCAAAATTTTAGCAAACTCACTATATTCATTTCAAAGTGGAAGAGCGACATTTAGAGCAGCTGCAGGATACACTTCCAATCGGTATCAAAACATATTAGATTTTGAGTCCGAAGCAAGTAGTGCTGCTGAAACCGCGAGCAAGATCCCTTGTGAGCACATGGAGAAATGTTAGTTAAAGGAGAACCACACCTTTGGAAACCTGACAGCTGGTTATGGAAGTCAAACCCAAGCCACTACAATAGCCACCTTAATCTAATCTTCCAAGTCCCCGAGACCCATTTAGAGGAGAGATTATCCCCATGCACAGGAAGTGCCTGGGGGGCTTAACATTCTGTTGCCATGGTATCAAAGCACAAGCAAATTGTAAGACAAAAAAGACACACAGCAGTTTTACTTTTGTACAATGTGACTCATAGCTGTGTTATTATAAACAGTATAAATGGTGATATTTGATAGTCTTGCGCAATAAGTTTCAGCACAGATGCTAAGTGGTTGGGGCACAGGGGGCTGCAGTGCAGAATGTCCTAGGCAATAAACACAGACTCAAGTGGAAACCACGCTATGAACAGGTAACTGGTGTAAAGCCAGTCAAGTCTTGGTCAAGTCTCGACAGTGGCATTGGTCACTCTTGTGTGCTTAAACCGCAAAAACAAGCGCTACCCCGAAATAAAATCCCTTGCAATAGGAAGTTGAAAAGATAAAAGGACTGAACGTAGCAGTCTATTGTTTCTTTTCCAGGGCAAAAGACTGAAACAATTTAGGCATTTTAACACAACTTTAAAGTGAGATTTAGGAATGGTCATATGATCATCTTTTTTTATAATCTTATCTATCGTTTGAAAGGCTAAAGCATGTTACAACTATTTTTTTTTTTTAATTTGTTTGTTATCTTTGTTTGCAGATGTCTGGGACTACTGTTTAATCAAAAACACATTGCGAATAAAATCAGATGATGGAAGCCATACTATTTTGTTTCGGGCAAAAGGGCACTCAGAGTTGTTTTTGTACAGAGGTAAGCGAGATAACATTTTCTCTGCTTTGTTTTAAATCTCAGAGTCTTCAAGTACAATCTGATCTCCCTAGGATGTTTACAATCTTCTGCTCTCTTGCTTTTGCCAGCAGACCTTTCTTTAGTTTCCTGTCCATTCTAAGGGAAGGAACGGCAGCCATTTTCAAGGGCTACAATTACAATAGGGGGCAGAGAGAGCGGACCATTGACGCCAAGGTATGGCATTAGAGGTTGAGCCGCAGAGGTGAATGTCACACAGCACAGACTGATGCAATCCCAGAGCACTGGGACATACTTTCAAGAGCCTTTCCTGAAGAAGCAAGCCAGTCACTCCAGTGACGGTCACACCACACCCTTATCAAAACATCTGCTGTAAAGCGCACCCTACAAGAAAGGTAGCCATTCATTCCTGCATTATCGCCAACCATTCTGCAGCTCTGAACTGCTACCAGCAGAACACAAGCCATTAAACCAAAGTACCCAATGAAGCAGACTGGATAATAATAGGTTTGACAACTCCCTCCATAACAAAGGCTGATTGGAATCCACAGCCCTTTAATTACAGAAACATCTGGTCATTAGGAATGAAAGACGTGAACAGTATGTTTCAGCAATTTACAAAATATAAGTGAAGAGGTTTGAATTATTTCCCAATCCTAGAACATGCAAAGAAAAGATTTTTGCTTCCCACTTTTGGAGCCGGTCTGAATAGGGGCCTTGTTTAAGACTGACAGTGCAGTGCAATAATAAAGTAAACAAGAACTAATACAGCACTTGAAGCCTGCTGGAGTCAGCAGCACTCACAGCCTGGAAAGCGTTCCCAGTAATTGCTGAATTCTTTCATTTGATGTGGTTGAAGTAATCTGATGCCCATGCTTTTTTTCACTATGGCAAAGAATCATACCATGATAAAAGAAAATCTGTTTAGATGATACAATTTAACTAAATAATATAACTGCCCTGCCAATAGACACAATAGATACTCAGTATGGTCACCCCAGGCTGCACAGCAACACGCTTGGTCAGAAAGATTAATTTTATATTTATTAACACTAGTTTCAGGGCATGGAAGAAAAGCATCAAAGTCAGAAAACCAGTTATTTGTTAAGGCAATAAAATCTGTTCAGTTTTACTTTTTTTTTTAGGAAAAAAAAAGAACAAATTACACAAGCTTTTCTTTTTTGCGTGTGTTCATACTGTAGCAGAATTTTAGATACTTGTGAACAAGGAATTCCCAATTTTTTTTTTTCATTCGGTCAGGAACTAAAAGGGAGGCTGCCGATATAATCAGGTTAATGGCTTTTAATGTGGGCTCTGTTGGGAATACCTCTCTCTGGTGCTGGCTGGGCCCCTCCCCTGGGCTCCTCAGATTAATGATGTGCACCTCCTGTGGCAGGCTGGTGGTGCCTCGGCTTGCACAGCCCGACAGCACTGTGAAGCTCTCCAGCAGGGCACGCACAGGGTGGGACTCACTGACAGGTGCCGGCACACATCCGCTCCTGGGCAACGGGCCTGAGGGCAGAAGAGGTAACAAACACATTCAGTTCTTCAAGCACTTCCTTTCCGCAAATTACAACCATAATACGTTACCTGTCTGATGTAATTATAGGCTTATTTTTATGGTTTGTTGTGATTTATACACTAAAGGATCTTTCTAAAGGAACTGGACTCTTTCTTTGTTCTTAGTTCTTTAAAGACACCCAGAAATACAGTGCATAAAGTTGTTTGTACAGGGCAGTTGATTGTCTCCAATTTCCTTGTGGGAGTTCAAAATTGTCATAATGGTCAACAGCACCTTATAACCTATTGTTTATTTCTTCATTTTAATAACACGGTACACATATCACTTCATAATGCATATTATAATTTTTTAACTGAAAGAATTTTATACTCAACCTTCTGTAAAAGAAAAAAGTCAGCACTGAATTTCTGTCAATCAGTTTTAAGGCAAAATAATAATAAAATAAAGGCACGCAACTACAACCTACATTTCCCACAATCAAATGTGAGCAGTCGGAATTGTTTCTTCTTCAAACAAGTTTGTTTTGAGTAGAGCCTTTGCAGACGTGGTATCTTTCCCCCCACACCACACCCCTACCTCCTGCCTTGCAGTGACTCCACTGTATGGAACCTGTTCTGCTGGCTTTTGCAAGAGACACAGCCACAGCAGGTCTCTGCATAGTGCTGAAGACTTAAGGGTCCCCAAGTGAGGTAGTGCTGGCCTGAAACTCCTACAGCTAACTGGCTTCAGGCCCTTGAAATTCTAGACGAAGACTAGTCTGACTGGGACTGTTGTGCTTTGCATTCTCCACAGGCCTCGTCTAAAATTACTGGATTCAATCTAGTGGCAGAACTTCAGCTGTCTGCTTACCAAGACTGCTGATTCAGGGAGGGTGTGGACAAAGAAAATCAGGCAAGATTCCAAACTCATCACTAGATAAGAAAATTCTAATTCCAATAAGAAACAACTTCAGACTACTCATGACCTAGTTAGATTTATTTTATTGATGTACTCCTGAATTGATAGGATAATGTGGTTTATTCTCTGAAAAAAAAAACCCATCATATTAACGAAGTCTTGCATTTTGTGTTTGTGCCCCCCCACACACACACACACACACTGAACTGCAAACAAAACTCATTGCCACTGCCTTGTGAATTTCTTTCAGATCATTTAATTTTGTTAATACATAAACCATATTGTCTGCTGTAGCCGTTAATAGTTAACCAGCATGGAGTTTCGTGTGCCCAAGTCCGTAATTAAAAGCAGGTATCAACATTAGGATCCTGACCCAAAAGACCTAACCTACTGGCATTTCAATTGGAGGCTTTCCTAAAAACCAATGATGCATTTACCAAATGCCAGCTCAAATATGAAACAGATTCAGTCTTAGAAGGTTTCTGGAAAGCAATGGTTACAGTAATAATTATCTTTGTTTGCAGATATTTTGGTTTTGCAGATATTTTCGTTCATTTTTTAGTTTTCATTGTACCGAACAATATTGTAAGTAGGTTTCGTTTTCAAAGTAATCAGGTAAAATAGCAGTAAAATGATTCCATTAGGTTCTAGCATGGACTGCAAAGTAAAGTGAAACACAGCAACCATTTTCATAACCCATCCTAGACCAAAACAATATTTTTGTTGCTGTTGTAAAAACATGCTCTTACAAGCGTCCTTATGAATCCACATTGTCAGATCATTCTGTGAAATACAGACAATGTAGCGGCAGCAGTTATTGACTAAGACACACTGCATGTGATGAACGCAAGCCATTGAAGCACAGCATTATAACACATGTCCAGAATTCACATCTGTTGCATAAGCGTTCTGTATCTTAAGTACTAGTACCTGTTTTCTTTCTTTCAAGTTGCCATGTATTTGTTCACATTGTGCTTTATAGACTTTTCTCTGAGTTATACCCACATCTGGACTCATTCTCGAAAGAGCAAAAATAAGAGGGAATTTTGCCAACATATATCTCATATTTTACTGTTTTGATGAAATATGCAGCCCTGTGCATAAAATTGCATTTGATATACAGTACACAGTAGTGAGTTTGCTATTTAAAGCATGGACTGCATGTATTATGACTGTATTGACAGTAAACCAAATGGACAGCAACAGTATACAACTGAGCAGTTTTAGCATCGTATTGGTATTAATTCGCTGTAATCGCTGATTAATTGATCAATTTAAACAGGCTTTTATTAGGTATACATTAAAGTCCACTAAAATACTAAGATACATGGAATCACTTACAGCAATCACTTTATATGTATGTTATATATTGTGCTTTTTATGTAACTTAAAGGAAACTTTGTCTGTATCTTGTCTACTGGTTTTCATATTACAATCCTACTGTCCATCCCCAACAAATGTTTTCATATTACAACCATACTGTCCATCCCCAGCAAATGTTTTCTCAGTTTTACTCCACACTGACCCCTGCTGAGCATTAAGCCTCTACAGTTACACTCCCCCCAGCAACTGTCTGACAATGCCTGCTCTCCGTCACAGACCACCTGTGCAGCTAGTGGCGACAGATCGGAGTTTGTTTCTTTTTCTTTCTCTTGGAACGTAAACTCCCCACTGCTGTGTACAATCAAGGGCTGAAGTGTACCTCATCACCTGACCAGATGAGAGGAGAACACCCCCCCCCCCCCCCCCCCCCCCCCCCCCCATTAAGGCATGTTAACACCTGCTGTCGCCTTTCTCTCCGCAGCTTATGAAGGACACCAACTGTATAGAGGTACTGAAACCCTTTTTCATGCAACCACTATATCACTTGAGAGCAAAAATACAACTTTACACTCCTAGTACTGTGGTAGTATGAAGTGAATGGGTCATTGCATATGGAGATTAGTAAAGGCGGTGGCTCAAACTAATGCTTTAAAAATGAATACCGATAGATATACTGAATACAGACGCAGTATATCTATTCTTCCACAATGAAAACTCTCACATTTTCAATTGTCGTGCCAAGACTTTATAAAGGGATAGTTGAGTGTGCCTAACATGATTAAACCTCACTCACAATTCTGAATTCTAGACAGTATAATACAGTCCTGCAGGGTGCAGTAATGATTTGAAGAGGTTCTGCTCGTTACTGTTGGACTGGGATGGTGCCTGTCAGTGGAAACTAACCATTATCATGCCAACGAAAACATCTGGAGAGGCAAAACAAAAGCAGCGGCTCCAGCAATTTGGAAATAAAAAGTTTATATAAACAACAAGGATTTTCACTTGTCAATCAAATCATCCTCAATCAGTACAAGTTAGTTCATTCGGTATTGCTGAATTGCTCTGCCATTTTAATGGCTTAATTTTCATTTTTTAATGCAGCGATGCGAAAATATGTATTTTTTAAAAAAGCATTACTACAATACTTTATACAATACGGTAATACTTAAAGCAATAAATAAATGTATCTAGGGAACACTGGTCCACAGACAGTGTCCAAGGTCTCTAATAAGTAATTCTAATGAATTGCAACAATTATTTTCCTTCATCAAGGACAGCTGCTATAGAACACAGTGACCTCGGATTACCAACTGGGATTCAGACAAAACAAGGAATATAAAACAAAACAAAACAAAAAAAAAAAAAAAACAGAAGGGCAGGTTATAATTACAAAAGCTTGCTGTTGCCAGGGTGCAACTTCTCTCATCAAAGCTGAGGTTTTATTTAAAAGCCAGACTGAATTGTCTAATTTTTAGTCGTAAAATTTGTCAAAAAACAACCATACATAGTACCAGACAGTAAAGGCGACTGTTTGGAAGATATCCAAAAGATATTTGAGATTTTACAGGTCTAATGATTTTATAGGGGGGAAAAATGGTTGGAACAACAACAAAAAAAAAATGCTTTTGAGAAAAAAATTTCACAAGCTTTGTGAATAATGGTAGGAAATGGAGCATGTTTGTTTCCATTCTGACGCTAAGCTAAATAAAATACAAATATGGGAGAGATGAAGAAGGATGTTCCTAAGTTGCTTATTTTTGTAAACGCAGTGGAGAACAATGAATCATGTGTGTACCACTGAGTTCACCTACTGTCTTGAGTCTATGAAGTAAAGATAAAGAGAACTCTATATGAACACACTTTTAAAAGCCTACTCCCACAATCTGCTCTCTGCTCATCTGGATGTACCACAATACATGCTACAGAGACATGGCTATGCATTAAATATATTATTTCAATGTTAAATACATTGTTCCAACTGCTTTAGCTGCTTGAACAACTCCTCTCTTTTTAAACAGTAAACAAAGTCAAATGCAATTGCCTCCAGTAGTCTCTGTTTACTTGCAGAAAGGGAGGGATTTTTTTGTTGACAAGAACTCTAGCAAATGGTGGTCGGCCAGAGGCTTGGTTACCGTGTGTGAGAACATCTGGAATCTTCATTTTGGCCAGACTAAACCTCTCGAGAATACAGACAAAAATAAAATTGTTGTATGTGTCTGTTGGCCTCATTGCAGCCTCCTTTCCCTTCTCACCTTCTCTCTCTTCTCTCATCTACCTCTACCCCTATACACTTTCACTGGCACTCTCAGCTTTACAGCCACAAGACTGAAGAGAGACTGATTTCGGTTAGCGAAACAAATTAGGTCAGTTTTGAATTTTACTTTTATGTATTTATTTATTTATTTTACTTACAATGTACATTTTAAATGCTCATAATTATTTCAAACATTTTCATTTTTTGTATTTATTTAAACCAAGCTTTGAAAGTCAGCGTGGCTGCATTCTGATAGTAGTTTTCAGTTTCCTGTCCCGGGGAAACCCTTTACATTTCGAGCGTGAAAAACTAAAAATGGGCTTCACTCAAATAATTACAAACAAGTAAAGCTAATAAACTGTCAGTTGTTAGCAGACATAAGCATGGAAACGCAGTCTGACAATCCCAGCAAGCAGACTTCACAGCAACATGGCTTTAATGTGGATCAGACAGATTCGTTGCCAAAACTGAATGAAAAAGCAAATCAAAAAGAAGAAAATAAATCCCGTGAAGGGACAATTTTGTTTGGCTTTCTTGGTTACAAAGTTGCCAATTTATTAGAAACTAAAAGCGACAGTGTTTTCCTTAAAAAGTTGTATAAATAAATACAATTTGTTTCTGACACCTTTGGCATTTAGCGGAATGAAAAACTGTCACTGGAGAATGTTATAATATAAATCTGGATCATTAGAAAAAGTCACCTGGCCTCTTCGCATTGTTGTGGAAAATAATATTTACTGCAGGAGAAATGAAATGAGCAAGTCCAGACATAAAACAGAGAGCTTTTACGAGTCTATATGTGGGCAATAATAAATTTCAAAAGCGCACCTAGAAAAATGAACAAAGAGTGGTACTGGGAGGTGGAAAGCAGTGCATCAATTATGGAGGTGGGGTGGCCAATCAGAGCATGGGGATATAAAACATACTACACAGCTGTTGATCTCGAACGGAAACTAAACGAAACTCACGATGGTTGGCAGAGCTGACAACAACAGCACAGTACTTGGTTCACTAAATACATTTTGACAAATACACTAGGGCAAAGTGGTAGGACTCTCCAACACAAACAGCAGCTATAGACATCTACCAGCAACAACAGGAGGGTTGGCAGTTAATTATGCCTTGTGTATTGCAGCAGTTGCCAACTCCTGGCTGATTGTAAATCCTTTGACATTCCCACTGCTGAACAGCTGAACACCTATTTGCTATTTCCTTAACAGTGGCCAAACCACTGGTTTCTAAGTGGGGGGTCTAAATGTAATGAAACAAGTTGGGTTGATTCCTGTTTAAGCAGTGGAACTAGAAGCACATCCCTTATACACCACAATGTAGTCACCCTTGAAAAATACAAAAAATGTAAATCTTGGGTTTGTTTCTGCAACTTGCAATGGATTATTTGACAATAAAGTGAGAACTTGAAACAGACTCTTACTGCACAGGTATTTTACAATCTAAACTCTGTGTGAGTGGGTAACACCTCCGCCCCCAAAACATATGAGTCAATAATGACAAACTACAGAGCCAGATTTACTCATCACTTTGTATCATCTTCTTAAAGGAAACACAAACATGTTAATGTTAGAAAGCGTGTAAGAAATTGTACAAAGAAATGCTATAAAAAAAAAAGTGTCCTCTACAAATTAGTTTATTGATTTTTATTTTGCAGTCAGTGAACAACATTTAATACAGAAATCACATTGAAGGCTTTGCTTTTGATCCGTATTCTGTCAGAATGGGGGATATCAATCAATATAATGGGGTGGTTTATTGCTATTAAATATGTAAAGAGAAATCATGCCGGTTATTCAAACATATTTGCATAAATGATAAAAACACCCATATCGCCTTCTGCAAATGTGAAACTTATTGTCTTCAATTTATGCCGAAAAGCATTTATCTCGCCCACACAGAAAGCATTAGGGTACTCATCTCATAACCTCCAATCTAAATTAGTTTTAGAGTACTAGGTAAAGATTTAAGTAATTTCCACTGCAGATTTAAGGAAATGCACAGTACATCATGCCCACATTGAATAATAATATGAAGAATCAAAGGGTTTTTTTTTTTGTTTTTCTTTTTAATGGACTGTTTTGAGGATGGGGTGCAAAATGTGTACTAAAAAAAAATATAACAGCATCAAACAGAATTATGCAGTGAAAAACTAGATAAACTAACACAGGTTTGAGCTTTGTGACTATATAATTAACAAAACTGCACAGAATTTATCTGCTGTGTAGTATAGTAAAACCTTAATTACTGATTTATTTAGTCATGATTTCATATTGTACACCCACCTTCCACTGCTATGTTTGGCTGATAAGGTGCCAGGTTGATAACTGGGAAGTGCTAACATGTATATTCGATGCTATTTTTATAGTCATATCTGTACACCCTTCTTACAAGCAGATAAAATGGTCCCAACACTCCACTGCTGTTAAAGGGGTGTAAGGCCACGTGTTATCATCCCTCCTTACCACGACCATGGGTTCTGGTTTGCTTGCTAGACCAAAAATGTTTCTCCCTGACTTACTTTACTGGTTTGTGTTGATTTCTTCATATTTAACAAATTCTCTTCTCTTTACTGTTTTACCATGTACTTTAATGACTTCAACCAGTTCTTAATACTGTCAGCTGTGAAGTGATGCACCTGCTCAATGGCTGGGCCTCATTGCATTACAGTTTGTCATTTACTGATGTTGATAATGGGATCAATAAAACAACTTTACTGGACTATGACCAGTTCAAGGGTGGCAGTATTTTGATCTGCAGCTGTTAAAGTCGTTAAAATGAACCCTTATGTCACTTCATGCAGTAAGGGGAGAATTTATCATGAACAGGACTTTTGGTAACACCCCCACAATTGGACATGCTTAAAACTGTTCTCAAATAATGTTTTAAGTTATTCTACAAATGTGTTCAAGACCTAGTCATTCTAGTTAATGCAAACTTCCAACCCTCCAAAAAATATAAAAATCAATTAACTACCAAATAACATTAACAAGATTCTTGCATGCATTTTACAAGGACCTTGAAGTTTTGCAATAAAACTCCTAAAATATGGTTACCTGATCCTGTTGAAAACAAACTGGGGCACTTTGCTTTGGTTGTAATAAATCTGTAATCTTTTTTTTTTTTTTTTTTTTTTTTTTTTTTTTTATCTGCCTCCAAGTCCTATCCCAGATGGTAAAGGGGGCAATTGGGACTTGAATCACATTTCTATAATTATCCATCTGGAAAACCAGGACACTGAACTGAACGTGTCGAGCTGGGGTGAATACAAAAAACTGATTGGGACAGTCTTTTAAGGCCTCAAAAACAGGATGTCTGGAAAGAATCTTATTGAATTTTCATTTGAAAGTGATATAGAACAAGTGGAGGATAATAAAATGGAATCTTGGGGATTCATTGGAATTCTTACAAGAATTTTGTCACAAAACTCCATGCAGGGAAAGATCCCCTTTGTGAAGCAGATTGGAGGGGGGGTTAGCCAGATGAAAGCAGCCCAGAGAGTTCTAGGTCCAAACTCAGCTGCCAGTGACAAGAAGCTGCAGTTCCCAGCATGAGGAAGCAAGAGTTTGCATGCGGTTAGTGGGATGATGCAATTACCTATGTGCACACTTTAACATTAGTAGAGGCTCAGTAGAAATCCTAGATTGAAACAACGAGACTCTGATAAGCACAAACCTGGGGCTGCACAACCTTAGGGTACCCTGCCTTGGTGGGTGCTGAGGTGTGGATGCTACATCCAAGGGGAAGGTTATTGAACAACTTGACTCTAAGAGAGAACCATGCAAAGGATTAGGAAAGAATCAGGATGCCAGCAAAAAGCGGGTGGCAAATAGGGAGCTAGCTGATGTGAGTAGCCAACCAAGAGGTGCTGTGGACTGGCCACCGAACCACACAAGATTGCCCTGAGAATAAGCAGCATTAGATGCAGCATGGCAATATACAAAGACCAAAGGCCCCTGCAGCTGTGAAGTACCTACAGCATGTAGGTGTGAGTGTTGCAGATCTACATACTACTAAATAGCCTACTTGCTATTGTATTTGGTGGAGTTAATGAGGCAGTCAAAAGAAAACAGTGGCAGTGTTGAGATTTATGTCTGTTTAAACAATTAAAATAGATCTATAAAACTTGGACCCTCCTAAAATACCCTCCCAAGTTTGCCAAAGGCAGTCAGTTCCAGATAAGATAATGCACTTACATTTTCTATTGAGGTGTGAGCTGATTGCTCACCACTATTAGCACTGTAATGCTGTTGTGTGGGAGGCCATACTTTACAGAGTGCAAAGAATGGCAAGGGACCAAGTGAAATACACAAAATAATAATAACGGAAACAGTACAGTAACCAGAAACTTGACAAAACATTACTACATTTCTTTTCCAGGAATCGACAGCTACAGTCAACATGGGAACACTTGATCCCATGTCTATCTGCAAGTGATAAGGAAGCTTTAGCCCTTCTGGTTTATTTCAGAATAAACAGGATGGTACTAGGCTAAAATCAAAAAAAAAAATCGGCACACTCCTTGCATCTGAATTGCACGCCTATGTGCTCACAATGCCTTATACACAATAATAAAAATACTTGAAGTTTCCAAATATCTACAGGTACTCTTTGTTGTCTGTCTGCCTTCCTCAGGTAATAAAATAAAACGGGAGTTTATACAACTTTTAAGCGGGTAGACGTTTTTTAACACAACAAGCTGTGTGTTATTAGAAAACATGCAGTCATACACTCTACTGCACGGCACACTGCCTCCTCTATGATAACACCTGAATAAACAGCAGCCTCTGTGCATGCACTGAGTATAAACACGGGTAACTGACCACTAATAAGGTAAACAATTCATAGCTTTTCAGCTTTTTAGAAGGTCTCAGTTGGTTAGCCGTCAGCAATCAAGTACATTCTAATATGGGGCCTTGGTTATGTAACTTTTTAGCTAAATACCCACCATTTGGCGGTTGCATTACACAGATTTTTCCGGCAATTTTTTTTTTACATTTTCGATTTCTCTGAACCTCAATGCAATTATGCAGAACGACACCACAAAACTGCCCACGCTTCAATATGTTATGTGTAATTCTATAGAAAGATATGCTAAGTACTTCAGTGAAAGAATAATTGCTGGGAAATTCCATTGCTGGGATATTCTGACAGAATAAACATCCATCACCCTGAAACAAGAATCTGACATTTCAAGTTGTGATGCCAAAAGAAAACTCGTCTTAGCCAGCTATTGCACAAGCAGCAATGTCAAGACCCTGTGTCGGGTTCATCTGAAATCACACAGCGAGTGCTAGTGTAGCAATTCTGAACAATTAAGGTCAGAAAAGATTATATTGCTGCTGGAAGATCAAGTAAACATTAAATGTCACGTATTGCTACACATTCTCCTGCTGTTCATAAATGATTGTGTGGATTGCAGTCACTGCTGAATATCTCCATGAAGGGGTAACCTAAATTATAGTAGAGAATGCACCTCGCAGGGTACAATCTCGCTTTTGAAAAAAAAAAAGTTACAATGAGTTGCAAACCAGAACATTGGCAATGTCTATATGAACAATTTCCATTGAAACTGCAGATATTAACCTTGTTACTTCAGTAACAGTATAGGATATAAAGCTAAATAGGGCAGTGGTGAAATAATTGTTTATCAGCAGTTGTGTCTGTAATGCAATACTGGCCCTTATGTTATCTCCTCACATCTGAGCCAGAAATGAAGTGTCTGTTCTTGCATGATGGCCAGACACGGTACATCTTTTCTATTTTAGTCAAGTCCCCAGATTATTATACAACATATTTCCATCTTCATGTACCATATTAACCTGTTTGTTTTCTAGCAGACAAGATTGACAAGCAACATACTGATTTCTTCTTCTTCTTCTTCTTCTTCTTCTTCTTCTTCTTCTTCTTCTTCTTCTTCTTCTTCTTCTTCTTCTTCTTCTTCTTATTTAGTTGCATTCATTTTTCAAAGCTGAGATTCATATGTTGTTGTATAATTTCACTTTTCTGTTCAATATATATATATTTTTAAATAATATTCAGTCATACGTTTCTTTTAAAATTAAATGAGAATATGTTTTTATTGGACTTTAAATCAAATATTATTATAATGCTCTTAGTAATATTTTGCAATAATTAGATTATATACTGTACTGTATATCGCTAAGCCTTTGTAATAGGGTTACCTTCCACGCATAAAATGAAGTATCATGTTATGTTATCGAAACATGTCATCGAAAAATAACAGAACACCAAATACTCTTTCCTTTAGGTTTAACATCCACTTTTAAAAAATGTAACTACAAAATGGTGTATGTCCTTAACTTATTTGGCAAGTTGTACATAAATGACATGTATTAAACCTTTTGCCATAGCATATAAGGCAATGTTCCTTATTCCTCCATAAAGAAGATCATGTGGCAAGCTGCGGATCTAGTTCCTGACCAGGGATTTAAAGTCATATTTCTGTCCCTGTTTGTTTCCCTAGAGTTCATGAATCCCAAGAACATTCTGTTGTCCATCCAAAACTATGAAAACTATCAACAGTAGTATATATCGTAATATTAAAAGAAATTCTTTGAGAATAACTTCCAGCTGAAACCTTTAAAAGTTTGCTTTAATATAACTACAATGTTCAGATGTCATTTAGTATGTCTTGTGGGACTGATTCAAATAGGATATGCGTTAACTATTAGGCATAAGATCTGTTTAAAATATGCTATTATGGAAGATTGTCCTTGGGGCTCAGCGACAGATGTAAGCTTATGTAAGCTGACAGATGTAAGCTACGAATTGAGATTCGTAATTCCTTCTGAATCTCAGTTGTCTGTAAATAGTCAACTATGGGATAATTACCTGCTTACAGTTGCCGGCAATCCTTTATGAATGGAGCCCAGGAAGTATAAAAACTACTGGTACTACATTAGCTCTTCATGCAGTGCTTTTTCCCCACTTTTCAATGAAAAACTGTTTTTGATTTGGGATTTTTACATTTACAGGTTAAAACTAGTTTTCTTATTTCCGTTATTCACTCGCCAAATCCCTCAAATAATTATCCTAAATATTACTGCACTAAATCAGCAACAACTGGTTGCGTTACCTACTCAGTGAATGCCCTGTATTCTAGTTTATCGTTACACTAAGCATTTCCTTTGTTGAGTTTAGCTGCTACATAGTTTGTGAATTGTTAAAGCCACTTGCCTGAGATTCTGCCAACACCTTTAACCACAAAGCATACTTTATGATAAAGGCAGCCACACATTCAATGTGAGGTTCTGCAAAATACAAGCCTGGCACAAACAATAATCCGCTAAGGAAACATGCAGGTTCCAATGCCAGTGCTGATTTAAGGTTCTGATGAGAGCTGCCATTCGAAGCTTCTTGGTTCAAACAGTAGTAGTCATAGTATTTTGATGGTATTTTTTACTCAATACCTACTGTATAATACTACTTTCAATAAAATTGTTTCCAAAGACATTTTAATGCATATCAATCGATCAATCAAATGTATTTTATATAGCGCTTTTCATGCCAAAGCATCCCAAAGCGCTTCACAGTAAAAACAATTATACCATATAAAAATAAAACCATTATGTAGCTTTATGGATTATTTCCTTAGCCATGTATTTATTTAAACTGCTTGCAATAGTTTGCCCTAGTTTTCTAAGCCTGTTGTAAAATAATATAAAGTTATGGGTCCAGTCACAGTTGCAATTACCCTCTGGCAAAGCTGAAGTCCAGCCAAGGCTACTCATTGAGACTGGTGTCTAGATAAGACAGTTAGGATGGTGGCAAACCCCTCAACTCTCCCAAATTGTTATACAGGTCATCTCCACTGCAGGAGGTACAGAGAGTGAGAATCACAAGCCCCTGCGCAAGCACCACTGTGGGATTGTTATGGGGGCAGTGGGGAGCTGCTGTAACGATGCTGTGACCTGTAACAGTGGTGTACAATTAGGCAGCTCTGCTCTGGGCTTACATACCTTTTTTCTCCCAAAAATGCTTTACAAGTGAATCACGTGCTGGTGCTGCAATCTTTGCACAGAGCTTTACTCAATAAATGATATGTAAGGCTCAGTTCTAACTGCCTCCAGTTGCTTGTTTTCACCCTCAGTCTTCGAGCTGAACCAGATAAAGAGCATAGTGAAGTATATGAGAGTTGTTATATGTGCACCAGCAAGTACTGGCTGACAACACAAAATCTCACTTTAGCCAAAAGCTGCCCACAGCAACAATGACCTGGTCTAAACTTTAACTCAGAATCATACACATTTCACGATCTAAGCGATGAAATACCCCCTTTAACTAGATTTAAGGCGACGGTATTTAGATCACTGTTTAGAACATCAATAGGACCCAGTTGGTTCTAAACAGAAGCAGGAGTAAAGGCAAATGTTCAAAACGGATTCCTAACTGTAAGTGTTGTGTTATAAAGAACAGTAAGATACAGTTTCCCTAGGCGGTGTCAGAATGTTTTTTGTTTGTTTTTTGCATGAGTAAGCACTCTGTGCAGTTTTCCTCAGTTCAGATTAGACAGCTCTTTTTTTATGCCATGCAGCCGTTTTATAGTTATTTCTGTGTCACACAAGCATCCTGTTCCAGTTTTTTTTGGCATATTAGGTGCGTTCATTTTTGGACGTAGTCCTACAGCCCTTTTTTTTTTTTTCTTCATTTTGAAATTGAAAACAAATTTGGATATCTTTTTTTGAGAGAATTGAAATTTGGCATGTCGTTTATAAAGGCAGCAACCAGAATTCTGCTGATGGAAAGTATTATAAGTGGAAGAAAAACAACGGGAAAATAAGAGAATCAAGCTTCCTGTGTCTATACACTGAGACTACTTACTGACTGACAAAAGAATATAAAAACAAAAACATAAATATAATCATTTCATAACATTTTACAAACACAACGCTTGTTGCTGTTGTTTTTCTTTTCAATAATCCTTGTAATCTCCTTGAAACTTGAAGCACACAGGGTCATGTTCATTATAATACAATAAAGCACTATCAAGCAGATCCATGCCTAAATGCTAGCTAGCAAACCATAACGCTTAACCATGAATGATCTGGTAGCTTCATTACTGGCAAGCCTCCAGGGAAGGACAGAGATTATGAACACAATTACTGGGAGCTCTTTTACAATCCAATCAAAACTTATAAATGGACAATAAATCCACTTTTCAACAGTTAATTGAGCTGATTCAATATTATTGCAGCTTTTTCTGCTTTATTTAATTTAATATCTATGATGTGGGTAAATCTCCAACTAACTCAGTTATTCAAGGGTTGCCACAAATGACAATAACTCTTGCACTGGGAGAAACGTGAGAATACAGCAGGGGTTTCTCAATTCTCAAAGAAAATACACAGCAACGAGACGCTGACAGATCCACTAGTCACGGACCAGCTTAGCAATTTAGTTCAAAGGTATTGCATTCCTACCTGCCATCAAAAGTACAGGCACTCATCTTCAAGAACATTACATTGAAAAGGTATATACAGCACTGCACAGGGGAAACGCCTATCCTTAACTCTAACCCTTAATCTCTCTCTAAACCCTGCCTTGTTTAAAACAATGCAAAAAGGTCTGGCACCAAAAGATCTCTAACCTTAGTGATTTCAGGGAATGTGTGAGAAGATAAGATGGCCTAAGACCATGAAGGCCCTTAAAGGAAGTAAACATAACTTTAAAATCAATTCTAAAACTCACAGTGCAAGGATTCGAGTACTGGAATGATATGCCCAAAGAGAACAATTTGCTAGTTAAACTAGATGTGACAAGAATAGACATCAATTGCAGTGAACTGCATACAAAATTCAAGCTTAAGCTGTTTTTTTGTTGTTGTTTTTTTCCCCTGTCTTTCATAACCCGACATCTGACATGTTTCATAGCCAAGTACTAAATTATGCAGTCGGGGAAAAAAAAAACAACGCTGGCTTCGGAATAATGACTTCCACTGGATGCAACTTGTAAAAAAAAATTAAAAAAATGATGGAAAAGTTGTGCATGACCTCACCATCTTTGCAATGAGGAAAACATCAGAGACACAATTAGCTTTATTCACAACAGATGCTCTGCTCAGTTGTTTACCTCATATTGAAACAGATTTTTAATGTGCTTCAGAGCCTCTCAGCTCTCAAAGGCCCCCGTTCTGGTGTCTGTTTGCTGTTAGAGAATGTGACCACCTGTGGCACTGTGTACTATGCCAAGAAATTTCATTAGATGAGAATACAGAATTCCCTTTTTACAGATTGGACAGGGTGTAGGGGTTGATTACAGCCCTAGATAGTTTTTTTCTGTTGCATTGACCCATTCCAGTGGGATGATAACCCTTAAACATTATGAATTCTCAATACGATATGTATCTTTAAGCTCTAATGGCTTTATGGCTAGGTGAAAAATTCTACCAGAAACAAACGTCTGATGTGTGAAAAATGAATTTCTATATGAGTCTGACATCTGTGTTTTCGCTTACTGTTTTTTGAGGGGGGGGTTTGTAATATTGTGAAAACTATTTCATAAAATGTCTGGTTAATTGAATCATTCACATACTGTAATTAAAAATGGAACAATACCAAATCATCTTCCTTATTAAAAACACTTTATTGGGGTTAAAATGTTTTTTTTCAGGTGGGTCACTTTGTAACCAAAAATTGTTAACAAATTCTTTGACCTGGTTCTTCCTTCAACTTGAAACAATTTATTTGAACATGTAAATGGTTTAAAAGCACTTACCTGAAGCTGCTACACACCAAAAAACTAAAAGCACTGCAGACACAGCATGACTCGCAGCCATGGTGATGCTAAGTTTGTTCTTCACAGGTCCCAAGACTTCTGCTTCTGTCGTGCAGGAAATATTCACCACTCAGATACAGTCTATTACTCGAAGTTTAAATCTACCTGTAGGGGGCAGAGGAATAAAAAAAACAATCATTTGTATTCTCCTAGTACAGTAAGTAGTGTGAGCAGAATTCCTTTTTGGGTCACAGAATGGCATTGTGGTATATAGGATTTGGGGGGTGGGGCTTGTGTCCTTTCAGCTAAAACAACATTAAAATCTGTGATAGAGTGCAGTACTAGTAAATCTAGAACCACAAAATTCAAATTCATCCGTCTACAAATATGATGTGCATTCCATGACAAGAAAATAATCTGAGTTTAACCACTAAAACAAATAAACAGATACTAATTTACTGAGGGGGAAACATAATTCTTATTTAAGTAACTAACACTATCTTTAGCAGCAGAGAATCAGACCATCGGTTGTTTTTTTTTTGTTTTGCTTTTTTTGTTTAACAGTGCTGGGGTAGATGCTGCAGTCATTCACAGCTGCTAAAACAAAGGCTCTTTGACAAGACTGCAACAGCTGAAGACTGTTTGTAATTTTAGAATATCCTGTCAGGAAAAAACTAATATTATACTTTCAATGTAGGAAACAGTACTCCTGAGCAGTTTCATTTTCAAAACAACTTCCAATGAAGTGAACCATAAACGACGGTAAGTGTTTCAGTTTAATCACAGTGTACAGTAATCAGCTAGTGCTGTTGCTTCAATGGCAATGAATAAGTATCAAATAAACTGGCATGTTCAAGGTTGGGAAAGGGACCTGGTTAAACATGGCATTGCAGAATTAACAGATTAGTACTATACTGTGCATTTGGACAATCTGGGAATACTGGCCAAAAAACTACTTAAACTTTATCTTAATTTCAAATTACATAAATTGCTAGCAGATGAAGCACACATTACCCTTAAAAGTGTACCACAGCAACCCGCATAACAAAATCACTCTGTAGTTTGCAGTTTACCCTGCTTTTGCTTGTTCATACCTACATACAGTAAGACTGCTGATTTTCATAAGCATTTGATGTATGTTTATTAATCTTTATTTTGTATTATTTTAAAAAGAATTATTCGCTTGTGCAGGAAATCATGTGGGAGCTTACATGTACTGTAACTGCCTGATTATTAATGGAAATTATGATAAAGCATTCAATTTTTTCTGAGAGCTCATGGATAAGGTAAAATATATACAGTTCCATGAGCATTTTCCTGATGCTCATGAGATAATCGAAGTATTTTAATGAGTAGGTAGCTGCAATGTTTTGTAATTATTCTTTACGCTTCTCATACAATTGAGTGTGTTTTTCAGGCATTCTGAGTGGTTCTGGGTTCTTTCCATTTTCCTCTCTAAATCAGCTCTTATCTGGTTTTGAGCTAGAATTTTGAACTTGTCTGGCATACCCTCAGTGACTATTATTTTAATGCCCAGTTTTGCTGGGCAACACTTTTTCTCATTAAAACACAATATAAAATGATAGCTTACTTTACAGTGAAAGTTGCGGCAAATATTTTCAAACACTTTATCACAGCTGAACTATAAATGCCACATCAATGCTATTTTATAAGACTCACAAAAACCATGACATAACAAACTGTGATCAAACAGTGAGAGTCATTTACAGCTAATCTCCATCTGACATAATAGGAGCTCTTTATCAAACAGCTTTTGTAACATTCTTTCTAAAGCTGTCAAAACTATTAAAGCATTATTTTGTTCAAATGAACATTTAAATTCAGTATAACCAGTTCCCTGAACATGCTAATCACTGTGCAATTTTATAATGAGGTGCGTCACTCTAGTTTTATTACTGTTACTTCTGTCTGAGCATTGTATGAACACTGTCTGTCTTTGAAATTCCTGTTGCTCTAAATGCAGGTACTTCCCCTTATCAGTTATACCATTGGAGGCTGCTGGCACAAGTGGAGCAGTGGTCACAATGACTGCTATAAAGGTGTAACTATTGGCTACACAGAGTAAAGCCATGAAAATTAATTGAACAGCATGCCAGATTTACAAATCTAAAAATTGGTTCACTTCTTTTTTTTTTATTTTAATGTACACAATTCAGATTGTGGATTTAAGGGGTTGCAATTTTAGACTGGAGCAGGAGTGTCTAGCAAACTTGAAGCTACTTTTTCAGGAACTGAAAACAGTCTCCTCCGGTGTGCCATGCAGTGGCCTGAAACTGAAACCTAGTTCCAAGCCACACAGAACAATGTGTTAGTGTTTACTAAGTTTGCTTGCATTGTGGTTAAACCATAGCAAGCATAGTAAATTATATTTGGGGTGGCACCACACTTGGGCCTGAGGGGCCTGGGCCCACCTATTTTGCTCATGGGCCCACCCAGTTATGGAGCGATTGACAATTAAAAACATTTCATACCAAACCGTATCAGAATGTAATCCGCTGCAGCAAGTCTAGCTTATCCTTGTGGATCAAAAATATATATCCATCTCACCCAGTACCGTTGTCATGGTTATGAAAAAAAAAAGATTGGTGATTGGATGGCTGAGATATGAGCGCTTACGTCTTCGATACTATAGTGTCGAAATTACAGCGCGTCGGCAGCATACATACAGGAACTTTTCTTTCATTGCAAGGCACGCAAGCAACCAGCTTGTGCAGATGCTGTTTAGTTATTTTTTACATTTGCAATTAGCTTTCTAATTACCCACACAGGGCAGCAGTGTGGAGTGGTGGTTAGGGTTCTGGACTCCTAACTGGAGGGTCGAGGGACACTGCTGTTGTACCCTTGAGAAAAGTGCTTTACCTAGATTGCTCCAGTAAAAACTAACTGTATAAATGGGTAATTGTATGTAAAAAATATTGTGATATCTTGTAACAGTTGTACGTCGCCCTGGATAACAGCGTCTGCTAAGAAATATAATAACACAGAACGTTTAGCCAACTTTACAGTAAACCAGAGCTACATTTGTGTCTTGTGCATTAGCTATGCCCTGACACATTTTGTAAAAAGAAAAGGAACCGACAATCAACAAATGCACCAGTAATGTAAACATTTAATTTTACCAACTCAGTTGACTGATGCAGCTGAGATGTACTGTATGTTATGCTCAACTCATGCCTCTATTCATGTTTTGTTTTTGTTCCCATATAACTGACACTTTTCTAAAGCTCAAAGGGAAGTATTAACACTCACTTTTAGTCACTGTATGAGAGCTTTTTAAATGTAAACTCACTTTGGGGAGTCGAATACACATTGGAGAGCTTTTGTCAGAAGCTATCATTTTCTTTATGTGTGGTCGTGACTTGTAGCTCGCTAACGTTACAGAATTTGTGCAGCTATGCCTGTTGGTGGTAAATCGGATTTCTGACTGTCAAAATGTTTTGGTAGAGTGCGCGTTCTTGGAGAATATGGTGCTATTTCTGACAGTATAGAGTGTCTTCAGTACACAAATTAGTAATTACTTCATTATGTCATAAACGGCCCGTCCGTGAAAATTTGGGGCCCAGCCAGGAATTAAATCCTGCAGCCGCTACTGAATTATATCAATCAAAAAAACACCAAATATGAATTTGCCATGGACGGCCTTGAATACATCCTTGTAAAAGCTGCGTGAAGGTTAATTATCTACTGCCAAGCGCCTTGCAAACTGTAATTAAGTGAAATACAGTACTGTACTGTATTTTATGCATGGCATAAGAGCAATAAGCAGTGTGTAATTAACTTGGGGCTCCTTCCGGGAGGATTGAGATCAGATCAATAAACTGTAAATTATTAAACAGATGTAATGCCTCCTACTTATGAATAGGATAGTTCACCTAGCCTGACACTTTATCACATATGTGCTAAACCCTCTTATAATGCTCAGCACGTTTCCCCTAAGCTATTCTGGAATTCCCATTAAGCCTGTGGATGGTTTCAGGCTGGACTGGAGGCAAAAGGCTTAACTATTCACTGCTGTGCGATTAAAAAAAACAACATAATTAAGTTTACTCTTTCTACAAGGTTTCTTTGTATCCTTGAAAAAAAAGACCTACTCATGCTTTTGAATACAAAGTGTCTTGCGCAATTCACTATTCTTTGATACAACAGTCAAAGTAGCGCAATTTAAAATTGACCACAAATAGTTATTCTAAAGCTTGCAATACAAAATAGGTGTGCCATATTTAAGTTTAAAATATGACCCAACATAAACCAGCTGTGTACGAATGACAAACCACTATCCCACCTCACACTGTAACAGCTGAGGTTATGTTTTACCTCTAAACCACAAGTTGAATGAGGAAATTGGTTTGTCTATTTAAAATGAGGCTTATTTAAAAAATAAATAAATAAATAAATAAAGCAACTGCAAAATTCATCCAAACGTAACACAACTGTGGCATGTTATACCTAAATAACACAAGATAATTACCATTCGCTTTTTTTTTTTTTTTTTTTTTTTTTTTTTTTTTTTTGCAATCACGTTTTCAAAGTCTGATGATTGTGTGTTATTAAGTGAAAACAGGCTATTAAAATGCAGGAAAAATGCTCTTCCAGATTAAAAGCAGGGTGCATTGGCTGAGATGTGTGGTGAAGCTTGCATTGTGCCTGCAATAGAGCTCTTAGTCCAACATGTTTCATGACCACCAACTCTGCATTACAGTAACTCACAAACACCAAATCTTCTTCATTACCTTTTACAATGCCCCCCTGGTTTGCCGGTATTAGTGTCATGTGTGGAAATATTCAGCGCTGCGTCAGTCAGTTGTCATATGGTTTTAGTAAAGGATGGCACAGTGGTCTGTTGATTCAGTTGCTTTAAACAGTGGCATGTCTAAGTACCACCACAAATACAAAACAGGACCATGCCTGGCATACACTTACTTTACTTACTGACAAAAACACACTTAAGAGACTCACTACACACTACAAGGCCTACATATTACCTTCAGCCTTCCTTTCATCTCACACAGATTTAATGTCTGACTTATCAGAACACTCACAAATGAAACAGCTCTAGAAATTCAACATATTATCCCACGTCATACCTGAAATGCAGTCGTTTATCTGAAAGCTACAGTAATTCTGGGTTCTTTATTTGATATAGATTATCCTCAACATCACCTTTTACGAATCTCAAGGGTCTGTGGAGAGGAGGAATTGAGAATAGCCTTCAGCGCAGCTCCTGCCAGCACTAACAAGAAAAGACTCACCTTGGGGTATATCTTTGGCATAACGAAGCCTGCCACACACATGTCACCTCTCCTCTATCCGTCTGCCTTGGCAGGAATCGTTTCAGAGGAATCAATCTGATCTCTAATACTTCAGAAATACTGTTTTTGCATTGTGGATGTTTATGTTGGCGAGGGTGGGGTTGCCACTTTGATTATTAAATATGCAGGCAAAGTTATGTAAGAAATTGTTAAACAATTACCTCCAGCAATAATATTGCTGTTCCAGCAAAGAAAAAGCTAATTAACTATTTCAAAATAAATAAATAAAACAAGGAGTTTTTGTTATTGTTACTCCAAACCCCACAACAAGGGTTTCCATACCAGCCTAGGATCTAGTCATCTATTTTTAATAGCAGCAGTGATTAAAGCCATATGACGGCTGTTCCTGTTTGTTTTTGTAATGATTGTTCATCTATGGATCACATACACAAGCTGCACTGTCAAAGCCTTCTGACAGAGTCTACTGAAGGCATATACCAAGCATGTGTACCACCCAGTTTGCCTTACCTGGAGCCTATATGATAAATGACAGTACAATTCGAAACAGTGTTAGTGTGTTTGAATCTGAAGCAGCATAAACACTGAAAAAAAACCTGTATGTAGCTAGCTAGGTATATATTAGCATTTAAATTTTGACTGCCAATGCTTTACACATTCAAACGCAAGTTACTGGAAAACCACAGCAACATGGAACACATTGTATACGGTATACTTATATATATACACACACACACACACACACAGTGGTTTGCAGAAGTATTCACCCCTACCAATAATTTTTTGTTGAATTACAAATAATGTATGCAGTTTTTCAAACAAACTTTTTTTATTCAAAGCTGTAGTGGTTAAATTGAACGCTGTTATATGAGGAGGAGGTTAAATGTCAGCAAAACTTGCAAAGAAAATGTACAAAATGAAATTTACTGGTTGCATATGTATTCAGCCCCTTAAGTCAGTACTTGGTAGAAGCACCTTTTGCAGCAACTACTGCTATGAGTCTTTTTTGATAGGTTGCTACTAGCTTTGCACAGTAGGATGGTGACATTTTTGCCCATTCTTCATGGAAAAATTGCTCCAGCTCAAATAAGTTTGTTGGGTATCATCAATGGATTGCAATCTTCAAGTCTCGCCATAAATTTTAGATTGGATTCAAGGTAAGGACTTTGACTGGGCCACCCACGAACATTAATTCTCTTCTTGTTCAACCACTCTAGTGTGGCTTTGTGCTTCGCGTCACTGTCCTGCTGAAATGTGAATTTCCTCCCCAGTTTCAGAGTCTTGGCTGACTCAAACAAGTTTTCCTCAAGGATTCGCCAGTACTTTGCACCATCTATTCTCCCCTCTATCCTGACAAGCTTCCCAATCCCTGCTGAAGAAAAGCATCCCCACAACATGATGTTGCCACCACCATACTTGACAGTTGGGATGGTGTTGACTGGGTGATGTGCAGTGTTGGGCTGCGCCAGACGTAACGCTTGGAATTTAGACTGAGAAGTTCAATTTTTGTCTCGTCTGACCACAAAAACTACATGCTTTTGGCGAACTCCATACGTGCTTTAAGATTAGGCTTTTTGAGTAATGGCTTCTTTCTTGCCATCCGTCCATACAGGCCAGCTTTGTGTAGGGACCGACTTATTGTTGATGTGTGAACATTGACTCCCATCTCAGACACAGAACTTTGCAGATCTCTCAAGGTCACTGTTGGCTTCAGAGTGACATCTCGAACCAGTTTCCTGTTTGCCCGGCTGCTCAGTTTGGGAGGGCGACCTGATCTGGGTAGTGTCTGGGTGGTATGATGCATCTTCCACTTCTTGATGACAGACTTCACTGTGCTGAGAGGGATAATCAGCACCTTTGAAATGTTCTTGTACCCTCCTCCTGCTCTGTGCATCTCTACCACCTTATCTCTGACTTCTTTCGAAAGCTCCTTGGTCTTCATGGTTGCTTTGTTGGATCACTATGTGAGTTGCAGCTTGAAAGTCTTTATATACCTGAGGGAAATTATCTACAAGTTAAACCACTTTGAGTACACACAGGCTGAAACCATTTCACTAATTGTGTGACCTTTCAAACAAATCATTTGCATCTGAGCTGATTTAGGGCTGCAGTAGCAAAAAGGTTGACTACTTATGCAACTGAGATTAATCTGTTTTTCTCTGTAAATCTTATTTATTTATATTCTCTAAAGTATTTTTATAACTTTATCAATGTGGAGTAGTTTGTGTAGATTCTACATGTAAAGTCTAATTTGAAAGAGTCGCTGAGTACGCTCAGGTGCCAACAAAATGTGAATACTTTGCAGGGGGGTGAATACTTCTGCAAACCACCGTGTGTGTGTGTGTGTGTGTGTGTGTGTGTGTGTGTGTGTGTGTGTGTGTGTGTGTGTGTGTGTATGCATATATATATATATATATATATATATATTATATATATATATATTAATATATATATATATACGATTAAAATTGTGTAAACACTGTATCAAATAATTTACTATTTCTCGTTGTTTATTTGAGGAGCACAAAGTTACAATGTTTCTTGAAAGAACAGCTCACGGTTGAACCACTTGTATTACTTATCTAAATGCATAATAAAACTGATCAAATATGGAAATTGCTTGCTGTCCTTCTAACGTCCACTCATCCACTAAATCAAGCTGGTCCAGTGAAATTCTTAGAACAAAAAGTCAATATTATCTAAAACAACGGAAAACGATGAAACCTGGAATGTTTAGCTGTAAATTCTGAAACCGGAATATTCTATTAAAAGAGTTTACAAAATGTGATTTACTGTAGCAAGCCTTCAGCCTTCCTAACACCTTTCATCTTTCAAGACAATGTTTGCTATTTTTCAAACACTGATATATACTTAAAACTAAAACAGGCTGCTGTATTTATTCATTAGACTGGGAGAATTCAGGCTAGTCTACAAATACATGCAATGCAATGCAAAAAAAAAAAAAAACACACACACCCCACCCTCCCACTGTAAAAAAAAAAACAGATCAGCCACAGCGCAAAGGAAAGCGTGCATAGCGCTTTACCCTTGAGATAGATCCGAAACGTGTAGTAAACGTGTCGTTTTAATAGTACAGCAGGGAAAATAGTAATTCCATAACACAGCTCAGTCCTGCAAATTTCTTGCAGTTTGGTTTCATTTACCACGATCATTTACTCCAAAAAAGTTTTTTTTTTTTTTTTTTAATTAATAAAATAAAAAAAAACAGTTTTAAACTTTATACAGCCCCGATACGTACCTCAACGCGGTTTACTCTAGAAAGAAGATTAAACTTTCTTAAGGGAGTATGCTGCCGTCTTAAGGATCCTTCCAGGGTCCGTTCCCTTTACTTGCAATAGCAAAATAATAATAGTAATAAAATAAAATAAAAAAAAGTTTATATTCCTTTTATTTTGAACAGATGGTAAAACTGTGGCGGTGAAGTCTGTGGTGTTCTCACGTATCTGTGGACTGTAGTACTAAAGTCTTGCTCTATGAGTAATCTCTGTTTCACTGTACTGCAGGCTGTGTGCAACTCGGGCATCATTTATATTGTATTTCATTGGAGAAGACAACCAAAAAGGGAGGGTTTAACCAGGCGTTAACGCCCCATGTTATTGTACTATAAAAACAAGACGATGGTGGGCAGCATTTTCAATAGCAGTAATAGTGTCTAATGTAAAAAGCTTCAGTCGTCTTTATAAAATTTATATGTTTTTAATAAACAACAACAATATTTTTGGCGTGACAGGTATACAGTGTAATTGCTGCAATATTATTTCACTTCCAAGTAGTGTTTTGAATATTCACTGAACCTATGTATTCCCAGATGCTGCCAAGTCTTTTGGTTAAAATATTAGCCTTGTTTTTTCATGTCCTCTTATTAAAAATCATACTGTATTTCATATTTGCCTGATATTTTTCGGAAGTCTCCTCCCCTGAGGTAGAGGTTTGGCTTATGCACAGACCCTCTAAGGACTGGATCAGTTCCAGTAGAAAAAACAAAGCTGTTTACTCCAAAACGTCCTTGGCACAATATTTGTTTCTGTAAAAACATTAAATAACAATTTTGAAAGAAAACAATAAACACTTAAAGACTTTTTAAAAGCACCAAACAACAGAAGTTGATTATTAACTTTATTTATTTATTAATTTATTTATTTTCAGAAAATAAATGTGCAAATAATTTTATGTGGTAAAGAGCTTTCAGAATCCAGCTAGGTGTCCTGGTTATAACTAGTAACAAGCTGCCTGTCTTGCAGTGAAACCGTCTGCAGTGAAACACATGTTTTGTGACTATTATTTTGTTGTTTTATTTACTTTTAGAATCATGGTGAACTTTGCTCTTGCTTTAAAATAGGCCCCATTTATTTATTTATTTATTTATTTACGTGACAAACCGAACAGTTGGAATGATTTCATCTTGGCCAGGTCACTCTTGGAAAAAAAAAATTATGATCGCAATGACTTTTTTAACTGAGCAATACAAGTTTTGAAGGATAAGCTAACTTCCAATTTCTAATCATTTGCAAGCACAGATCCTGTATTTGCAGACACACTGTTGTTCACAAGATCTGCAGTGCATCTCAAACACACGTTTTAGTTAATTTCCAGACTTCTGGCAAATGATGAAACATCCATGCCATCACAGCAATTATTTTAGAATCTACAGGCTACAGTGAGGACAGCCAAGTGGCACTGCTCAAGAAACAAAAGGTCTGGCTCAAATGAAGGGGGGCTGTACAGTGGTTGGCCTGCCAAACCATGATAAGTATAGTTAATGCTGAATTTTCTATTGGAATTGTATATAACAGTTTGGAATACCTTTAGAAATGGTTACAATCCTTGATAGGCAAATCAGCCCAGTGGGAGGGGTTTTTACATGTAAAACAGCAGCTTCCTGGCGGTCCTCCACCCACTTGTTGTTCACTTAACCTTGACACATGTCTGAAGGCACAATGCTGCACAACGTGTTTGTCTGCATCTTTTCTTGAGAGACAGTTCTAGACAGTGTCTCTTTCTGTGAAAATATTTGCCTATCAAACAGGAGAGCAAAGCACGGTCTAGTTGAATGATCCAAAAATCACAGGGCTTTACTGTGACTTTACCTGTATTAATCCAGCTGGTGTTTTCAGACAGATTTATTAACTCCCTTATAATGAACTGGCGTCTCAGCCCACTGACATGAATGGAAAGGTAAGAGCAGGCCGCCAACCATAGGGTTCAAATATGAACGTCTTACCATTCAAATAAAGCTCTGTAGTTGAGAGGTAATTATGGGTCTTAGCTGATGTCAGTATTATGAACTCATTAGTCACTAAGAGGAGCTCCATTTCACCCCTATTAACATCACTAAATACAATTCAGATTAGGAAAGGTTTTAAGGTGGTGGTATGTTTAAAAAAATAAAAGAGACTCCCTGGTTGTGATAACTAGATTATACAAAAAATTAATTCTCCATCATTGAGGACTCTAAATGGGACATGGACAGTGTGCAGGAGAGGGCTTCTCCGGGCTGCTTCCTGCACTAGGCATGTACCTTCAGAGACTTCATACAGTGAATGTATATGAATATGATTTTTAACATTTTATGGGGCACGGCATATTTAAGCATTTTAATTTACACTCCTTATTTTCAAGTGTTCCCTGATTTCTGTATTTAAATAGTTTGACAAATCACTGGGATGAGAAAGATAAGAGAGATTGAAACCTTGAAATGCAGAGGGTCAGTACAAAAAATGCAAATTAAAGGAGATGTGATTTATATGAACACAGTGCAAGGTTAGAAACAAAAAACAAAAAAATTAAGGAAAATGCTCACAAAAACACTGTGGGCTTCAAACTGCCACATTTATAAACATATGCCATATTTCTGTAACAAGCCACATTTCATTCTCTGTTAAAATGTTAATCAAAGACCCCATGCTGAAATTTTCTTTTTGTACTGATAGCTGTGTCTGTGATGGTGACAGTAGGTGACTTGCTGTAGTTTAAAAAGGCTGTTAATAACATGATGAAAATCCCTGTCTCAGCAAACAAATAAAATACACTGAGTGCCCATTGGGTGTGCTTCATAATAACGCTCATCCGTGCTGCTGGGGGGAGAAGATAAAAGTGTGTAATCTTATCAAATGCAGTTGGTGCAGGACAAGGCCAAAAATCTGAGGCCTGGGACATGTGTCAGCGTCCTTGTGTTCTTGATGCTTTTGTTTGAGTATTGCTTTAGTAATTCCCGCAAAATATTATTCAGAATAAAATAAATGTGAAGTGCATAATAAAGTCCAATTTACAGTTAAAATTGTCATACTGTGATTCTGTGAGTTATCAAATTATGAAACCCTTGACAAAAATAATAATAAACAATCCTTTGGAAAATACCCCCTTATTATTATTATTATTATTATTATTATTATTATTATTATTATTATTATTATTATTTATTTTTAGCATGAGCCCTTACCCAGGGTGACTTACAGTTGTATACAAACGCAAATACAAAACACAGTATGATTTTGATATCGGGGCAGTTCAAGAGCAGATAACAATATTGATAGTTACATCAGGGTTAGACACGAGTGCAGGTGAAATACAAGATACTACAGATTGGGTTAAGTGCAGGATTAAAGAATGAGTATGAATTGCAGTAGTCTAGGCGGGAGAGTACCAGGGCCTGGACGAGGAGTTGTGTGGAGTAGTTGGTGAGGAAGGGTCAGATTCTTTGTATGTTGCTCTGGAAGAACCGGCAGGTGCGTGCTAGAGTGGAGATAAGAACATAAGAACATAAGAAAGTTTACAAACGAGAGGAGGCCATTCGGCCCATCTTGCTCGTTTGGTTGTTAGTAGCTTATTGATCCCAAAATCTCATCAAGCAGCTTCTTGAAGGATCCCAGGGTGTCAGCTTCAACAACATTACTGGGGAGTTGATTCCAGACCCTCACAAGTGTCTCCTATTTTCTGTTCTGAATGCCCCTTTTTCTAAACTCCATTTGTGACCCCTGGTCCTTGTTTCTTTTTTCAGGCTGAAAAAGTCCCTTGGGTCGACACTGTCAATATCTTTTAGAATTTTGAATGAGAGATTTGAGATGTGCTGGGAGTAGGAGACCCAGGGGTCCAGGGTTACTCTGAGGTTCAGTGGTCGATTCCAGAGGAACAGAGATAGAGAAATCAAAGGAGGGGGAAGAAGAGGGGAACAAAAGGAGGTCAGATTTAGAGAGGTTGAGTTTGAGGTGATGTGAGTGCATCCAGGAGGAGATAGCAGACAGACAGGCAGAGATACAGGAGGGGATGGTGGGGTCAGTGGCGAGAATGGAGAGGAAGATCTGAGCACCATCAGCATAGAAATGGTATGAGAAACCATAGTATGCGGATGCAATGAGGGGCCCAGGGAGTGGGTGTAGAGAGAGAATAGGAGAGGAGCCAGACCCTTGAGAGGCTTCTGGTGAGAGAGGTTGAGGTGTGGAGGTGGACTTAAATAACGCTTATGTGAAGTGCAGATACACCTATATGCAAATTAGCATGGTGCCATTAAATGTGCTTAATATTGTGAAGAATAATTCTAACAAACAAATATCACAGCGATTTGCTACAATATTACGTTCTCTTTTGGTTGTGCTGTTTGTACATATATGATGTCATACTCCTGATCTGGTCAAACACTGAAATTGAACAAATCCCTTTTCTCCAGCTTTCTACCCCATGTTGCCCATATTGTGTTATAACAGGCTAGTGGACTGAGTTAACACCTATTCCCATGTTAAGTCATGTCTGGTGAGTGCGTGTTAGGTCAAGGAACATTACCCAATTGGTGAGAAATGCAATTAGCAGCTGGATTTTCCCTAGGATGTCCCTTACTAAAACACTGTTCTTAATCCTGAGCCAGAAACTCCACTGATACAGCAGTGAGGGACTGTGACAAGGATACCAGATCAGAGAGCTCTGTTAGGGGTTTCACTGTATGTGAAACACGGGGGTCTGTCGGTTCTTTCTTTCAGAGGCTGAGTGAGGTTTGGGTGGAGGTGTTAAACTCAACAGCCTCACACTGACTGCATAGAGAGGCAGGTTTACTTTTGGAACGTACAGGGAGATACCTCCCTGGCCCAGTCTTTGCTTTACTTCCATGACAGGTTCATAGGGTTACCTGCCTGAAGCACTGTTAAGTTTGACAGGGGATGCAGAAAGGAAACAAATAGGCAGCAAAGGCATTTTTTTATGTTTCTAAACACACTACAAGGAAAGCTTGTTTTAGTTTTTATCATTAACCGGAGATTTGTGCTGAAGTAAGATGGTTATATTATTAGTAAAACATATGCAGTATAAAGTGTGGGCTATGCAATTATTTCATTGATTTTGTTATGTAGGACAATGCAATGTGGGATACAGATAGTGGCTTGGCTAAAAACACACATGTTTGCTTTGAAGATTGCTTCAAGTTTTATTTACATCTTGTGTGTGAGCCAAACACATGTGAGGCGAGATTTAGTTTTATTTTAGCTGCAGGAAAAAAATATTTTTGGAAAATTATGCATTTCTGCAATGAAGTGAGGAGACATAGAGCAATATTTATTTAGATTTAATTAACTCATCGTTGATGAATGAGCAGATTTTTTCATAGAAAAGTTTATTAAAAGCTGATCCACACTACCTAAATAATACATCATCGTGTTGGAAACATGTTTACAAATAAAAGGAATGGAAATTAAGTTTTCACTGTTGATCACACATTTTCATAGAAGAAGAAAGTGACAATTGATTTATATTTTTAATAATTTGTATGTGGATTTGTTACTGTGCATCAGGTTAATTAAGAAACCAGGTCTAATTTTAACAATTTGGGGTGGATTTCCCAATAGACAAATTGGGCATATTATTATATTTACTTTAAAGTGGAAACTATATTAGATAATGGCAATCAACAGTGTGCTATAAACAACTGTACCCATAAACACATGCTTTGATTGTCAGGATTTTTGAGAAAAGCAGCTCACTTTTTATTTTATGATGATCAGAAATGCCAGAATAAACACTGCAGTACCACTAGAACATTGCCTTCTGACTGTTGGATGGATGCTCAGCATTGTGTTTATACTGGCCTGTAATACACAAACACAAACAGAAATGCTATCCATTTGGAACAGAGAAGATGGCTATCTTACTTTTACTCTGCCACGTAGTCAAACAACGTTTCTGAAAAGCAATGGCAACACTTGTAACGGTTTTCTATGAAGTTGACATTGCTTAAACAAAAATAGCTGAGCAACCCTAAACGACCGGAACGAAGATTCAATTATTAGTTGCTAAGTACAATAGGATATGAACCAAGACGTTTTAAAATAGAAAGAAAGCAATTAATCTTGATTGACAGGCAAATCAAACCAGTGGATCAGGGTTTTACATGTAAGACAGCAGTTTTGAAAATATGTAGTATCAGCTCATTGATTTATTAACTCCCTTGTAATGAACAGTAATGAATTAGCCCATTGACATTAATGGAAAGGTAAGAGCGGGCCACAAACCATAGAGTTCAAAGATGAACGTCTTACCATTCAAATGCCATTCTGTAGTTGAGAGGTGAATATCACTAAATACAATTCAGATTAGGAAAAAGGTCACAAATACAGAGATTTTGGGGCGGTGGTATATAGATCTGCTGCTGTTTAGAAAAATAAAAGAGACCTTGAGTTAACTAGAGTTTATACTAGAAATGTATTCTCTATCATTGAGGACTCTAAACGTGGACAATGTGCAGGAGAGGGCTTGCACCTTCTGAGACTTCATACAGTGTATGAAAGCCCATCTGTCAAAACAGACAGGGAGCAGTAATAAACATCACCAATGCTAATAAAGAGTGGGCCAGTTATGTTTTAAAAGTACATATCATTTTGTTGTAAGTACTATACACTCAATAATTGACAAAGTACATCATAGTGTTTGTACCTGTATTGTGAAAGAGTATTCTGAAAAACAAATGCAGTGTAGCTCTGTAAACTTTTACTCTGCCCCACTAAGTTTAGTGTCATGTCAATGAAATTGGCTGAACTGCTATTGAAATGTTATGGAAAGAAAAATAAAGTCCTAAAGAAAACACAACAATGCAAGTCCCATTGGAGCAATTGGAAATCCAGTGGAAGTGCCTGAAATGCTTTTAGTGACACATCTCATATCAGAGAGACCCTGAAGAGATCATGCTGTTACTCCCCATGATGGATTCCAGGCTCTGAAAGGATTTCCCTGGTTCTGGTCCATGATCTCTATCCCTCATCCTCTTGAACTCTAATCTTTCTCTTGTTAATCGCGCTTGACATAACATAGAAATCACACTAAAAGAAGGAGGATCATTACTTAACTCATTCACCACTGTCATAAAACAATGACACATAGTATATTTTTGTCCACAGAAGTGGGATAGCACAAGCAGTGGCTGTGTGTCCCAATGGGAGAGGCAGCAGGTCAGTGCCCATGTCAATCCAATTCAATTGCACCACACATTGCAGTCCACCGACGGCTCAATTTATACCACCCAGCCTGCCATTTTGATTTTTTAAATCAAGCTTGCAGTTCCTTGAAAGATCTTTCAAATGTTAAGAGAGGTTTTATTAGTTTCTCATAGTTCATGGTTTAACCTAATTGAAAATTTATAAACACAGAACTGTTCTGGCAAAATAAATACACATCCAAAAGTGTGAACCCCCTGTATAAACATTCAATGCAAAAAACTCCACTTTGGTGTTTCAATAGTCTGAGACATAATGGCTCTTCCACACCATACAAAATCAATTGAATTGCATTACGCTCCATTAATGATACATTACCAAAGTTTTTGTTGTGAAGTCAACATTTTTCTGTTAGATTTAAGAAAAAAAAGAAATGAAATAATGTCTGCCCAGGTTTTTTGTTTTTAATTTAACTTTTAAGCAAACAAAATTAATATATTGCAATAGAATCATGTATAGGGTGCTGCACGGTACAAGCTGATAATGGGGGGGGGGGGGCTGATTGCATCTTACACAGCATCCTATCATTTTTAAATGATGTATATACCGGTATATATAATATGATATACAGTTAAATAAGAATAATAATGACTGTATCACTTCAATGTCAGTGTCTACTATATAGATATACAGCGCTGGAAAAAATTAAGAGACCACTGCAAAATTATCAGTTTCTCTGGTTTTACTATTTATAGGTATGTGTTTGGGTAAAATGAACATTTTTGTTTATTTCTATAAACTACTGACAACATTTCTCCCAAATTCCAAATAAAAATATTGTCATTTAGAGCATTTATTTGCAGAAAATGACAACTGGTCAAAATAACAAAAAAGATGCAGTGTTGTCAGACCTCGAATAATGCAAAGAAAATAAGTTCAGATTCATTTTTAAACAACACAATACTAATGTTTTAACTTAGGAAGAGTTCAGAAATCAATATTTGGTGGAATAACCCTGATTTTCAAGCACACCTTTCATGCGTCTTGGCTTAATTTTTTCCAGAGCTGTATATATATATATATATATATATATATATATATATATATATATATATATATATATATATATATATATATATATGTATATATTGCCAGATTTGTTCGTTTCATGGATACTTGTGCCATCCTCTGGATAAACGATATGCATCATTAAATCATGCAGACTTTTGTCATGTTGCAAGCAATTTTCTTGAAGACTGTATTATGAAATAATTACTGACTGCATTTTTAGTGGCTGTATAATAAATGGTTTGATAATGTACTCCTATTAACATTATTTCCTTTTGTTTTACTAGTGATTGAAGATTTCAGTATTAACTTTAAACTGTGGTAAACAAATAATTTAAAGAAGCTGGCACGCCCTTGTCACTATATTCCAGTTTCACTGACCCTGATTAGCACGGATCTTGGACAACCTTACCTAAGGTAAGATAAGAAGTCCAAGGTATTAGTGCTAATCAGCGTCTGTGAAACCAACGCATATGTTAATGTTTTACTTCTAAAGTTATATTAATGTATTATTTTAAAACAACGACACATCACTTTTTATTCTTGTTTAATTTTTTCACTACTAGGTCAATTATCCAGGACTGATTATTTCTGATGTAAAGGAGCACAAGGCCCAGTGGAATATAAACATGATGATGAAGTTCTGTCTGTTTTTAGATTTATGAAGGCAAAATCTAAAACTACTTTTTTTTTTTTTTTTTTTTTTTTTTAAGTGTTTTTGTAGTAAAGATGAAAACTTTATTTAAATACTTTTTTTGTTAAGCCCAAGGTAAATAACATAATGTTTTGTATTACAGAGTTAAATAGAGTTGTAATATAATCTGGTGTAAAACATATGTAAGTTTAATGCTGACTGCTTAAACTATAAGTTATTTTAAACTGCGAGAAATGTCTGATCACTGTTCTCACTGCTACTTTAGCAGCTGTGAGACAAGTCATTTGTTCTTTATTTGTGCACTGCAGCATCATTTCATTCTTTTCAGTTTATTAAGATCGGGATGCCAAAAAATGTTAAATACAAGCCATACCACTAGAATGAACCGAAACTACATTTGTCGTAGTTTGTTCTTCAAAACTTTCTATGCAGACATGTCCTAATTTCTGGGTTCTGCTTGGGAGGGTAATTTATTCAGTGTATTGTGTATCCATGAAGCCTCCTTTTTTCTCACTTGAATCAATACATTGGACTTGTGGATTTGTACAGATTTGTGATGCCAAGGATTGTTAATTCCTTATCTCTGTGACCATTTCATTAAAATGTCTTTGAAACTGGTGTGTCATTATTTTCTGTTTATCTACACAGCTGCATTTGCTGATCCTCATCTGCATTTCGCACATTATGTCCTCCACCTCCTCAACACATAACAGATTATCAAGGGCATGTAATCACATAGGTTACATTTGTACTACTGCAATGTACGATATCATTAATAGAGTATTTTACAAATCTGATGGATTCATCAATATAATATACTCTTCTAAAATAATTGCATTAAGCAACTGCATTGAGTACTGCATTCCACAAATTTAGTGGTTTTGTTTTAAACCGAATTCATAACATGTAGTCATATTTTGTAGCAAAAGACATTAGCTAGGAGACCCTATTTACAAAACCCTAACTGTTTACATACAGTATGTACAATTCAAAATAAAAACATCAGTCCACAAAATACGTATTGTAAGTACAGCTCAGAAACTAATCCAACCCAAAGGAGTTAAAAAAGAAAAAGAGACAAAAAGAATAACTGTTCCCAGTAACTCGTGAAAACACTTGAGAGTCAGTTTGTTCTGTTCTGTTACTCAAGATAACCCCGCTGAGGTTAAGGGGAAATGTGAAATTCTTCTGGCGAAGCTGTTAATGAGAACTCGTCACTTTTTTTTTCTTTGCCACAACCTTATACCCTAAAGCAGGGGTGTTTTTAAGGGTTATAAGGGACTCAGAAATGCACACGATAAAGTGATAAGCATTTACAGTGCCCACTATTTTTTATAATAAATTTGCTGAATAGAAAGCGAATATGAGTGTTTCCACAAAAACTCTCAAATACTGTCTTTTAATTCTGTGCATCCAAAGACATGTAATGAAACGTTTTAATAATTAAACCTCGTGTTTACAATTCTGCCCTTGACTTATATACATTCACCATCATTTTTAAAAGAAACATCAGTGCTATAGATAGCTAAGGTATAATACACTGCATATTTAGCATGGCCTGTTTCAAATATGTGTTATAAAGCACTTATGCAAAATGACACGTTTCAAAGGAACAATTAAACACTTTTTATAACAGTAGTTACTGACTACAATAATAGTTTTTGTTAGTTTAGTCAATTAAAAATAATGGTTTTCCCTTTGTACATTAAAGCCACACATCTGAAAGTGTATCACCCACAGACAAGAACACATATGTTAGTTAGGACTACAATGCATTTACCACCAGAAATACCGAATTTGTCCGAATGTAGAAATAGGACTGACTAATTTACATATCTGAAGTTTGGGTACCCCCTAATGGTAGTAACAAGGAACTGCAGCTTGCTTATTAAATTAAGAAAATGAATGAATGAATGAATGAATGAATGAATGAATGAATGAATAAATAAATAAATAAAGCACACCCAAACGCGTATCTTTACAAAACTGCTCACTGGAGCTTGCAAATGGGATGTTTTGATATATTGCACACCTTTTTATTGTACATTTCACTTATCACAATTAAATTATTTCTAATACTGTACATTTTAGAAATAACGTTGCAAAAATATTAAGAATTAAATCAAATAAATGGCTGCTTAATGTAAGTAAATCAGGTTTTGAAAATGATTGTACATAGTGGAACAAAATATGGAGTATGGAGTTAAACTTAACAGGACGTGTAACCTCTGATTACAAACCAAGGAAAGCTTTTTTAAAAAATAAATAAAAATAAATAAAAACTGTAGGGGAACCTGAAAATAGTCATCACGTGTTTCTTTGTAGTTTTTACCAATACCAGTATTTTTTAAGAAAATAGACATATGTTAACATGAGCAGCAGTTTAAACATGTTCTATATGTAAAGTGTGTCATACAGTAAACAGGCCCTTGCTTAGTGATAATAACATTTTTCTCTTTCAGAAAAATAAACCAGACTAAACCAAATTATAACCAGCACTCCGACACCAATGACTGTAGTCTCTCAAACTGTTCTGAATGTCATGTTTCACCCTTTTGAACAAATATAAAAGTATGTCAAGAATACAACACTTAAAACACACTTAGAGCTTTAGGTTCTGGTTAAGGTGCCAGAGCTAAGATTTTATTTCCAATAGCGAAAATAAAAAAAATGTAAAAAATCTGTACAAGACCTCTAGAGGTTATCCTTGGGCATATTTCCCAATTACAGCTGATTTTGTTTGCTAGACATCTCCCAGCATAAATCAGAAATAGACAACCGAGCACAGCAGTCTTGACAAGACGTCACCAAATTCAAGTTAATTTGTGTGGCTATCTGGAGGCCTACCTTAGGCTGGCAGTGTTTCTAAACATACCACTGCAGTAGTTTGTTGTCCCAGTGACATGATCGTATAATCCCAAGGCAAATGTTAAAGGCTGAGCCACATACAAAAAACAATCAAGGCCAAAAAGCATCTATTCCGTAATAAAAGTATTAAGAGGTTTGAAATTCAGATCGCAAATCAGTTATCATCAGAAAATGTTGTCTGTCCTCGTTGACATGCATTGGTTAAAGAAACACGCATGTCCTTGATTTGCTTACAATGCTTTACATGACAAAATGTGCAGATATGGTACGGTGCTATATGGACAACAAGACCAACATAATCCTTGACGAACTGTGCATTAAATGGTCCAATTTATTATAGTTTAATCTCACATCAGTTTATTAAAAAAAAATATCTTATTCATTCTTTGAATGCAAAGAGTGTTTCAGAATTTAATTAATTGTGCAAATGTCACTTTTATCCCCTGTATCTGTGGCTTTCTACTTATAATATACCTAAACATATGTATAACTAACGTTTTCACTATTTGGAAATGCAGGTTTCTAACGCCATATCCAAAAAGCTTTAATTATGCCATGTAACTAACATTTCATAAATATATTACGCGCTGTTTGTAATAATATCTAAGTTATTCATATACGCCCCATACATTAAAATTGCTGCTGCAGTTTAGCCAATAGCGTAACACACCAAAAGGGACATGCGCACAATCCACTGCCTTTGTGGCTTCCTTGACTTTGTGTTAAACTGTTCATTTGGGTATGTGATACCGAGACTGCAGTATGGCTGCAGCTGAGCTGGAGAGTAATCTATTGTGTTATCCATATAAAGTGGTAGTAAAGGTTAGGTGGAGGTAACGTATGTGTTTTATAGACCAAACTCCGGGTTTCTACCAGCATATAAACAACATTTTAATTTTAAATCTAGAGAACATTCTGGAAGAGTCACATGATTCTGGTGGACCAATGATGTGACGCTGTTTAAAAAAAAAAAAAAAAAACCGACGTTGTGATAGTCTTGTTATTTTGTGGCGTGTTATTGTTGTATGTGAGTTATCAGTAATTTACAACGAAGAAGTTCTCTAAATAAAGATGTTATCTAAATAGAAGTGGTGTTTATAAGGAAAAAGTAGTATTTGTTGTGGCACGTGAGGCAAATTGGCCAATGGCAGCGCGTGCAACGAAGAGGCGAGTATAAATACCGGCGGTTGCTGAGGGAGCGGGTCGCCAGAGAAGATTGTAAATAAGGGAAGGAGATGGTAGAAAAATATAATTAAGAAGCAAATTTTTGTGTACATTTGTAACCGAATCTCCATAGAAATTACCGGCGTGAACCTTCACTGTTCGTCCTCCCAGCAAAACGTCTTCGGCACTGGGCACCTGCCGCATTCTGCAGTTATACAATCTTTGTGCCAGTGAGAGACGGAAAGGTAAATTTATATAACCGAACTCAATTAGCAGTTTTGAACAGCCAGTTGGCACAGTGTATTTATTTATACTCGGTGTTACATATGGAAAAAAAGTGAGTGATTAGATTCGTACTGATAAAATATGTAAACTAAAGGAAATACATAACAAGACAAGGTTTGTGCGCGGGAATCATTTCCTGTCGCCATTTTGTTGTTGCTGATCCTGGCAGGCAGCTTAATTCACAGGGGGAGCTCATGGACGTTTTAGGGATAGAGTGTATTCTGATGTCTTCCACACAGATTGGATTTGCGTGAACTGTGTGCGTATGTTGAAAGCTTTAAACGTTGTATGGGATCTGTATGAACTAAATTGGTCCATACAGATCCGATACAACTGTCACTTATGTGTTTACGTGCTGTTCCCCTAGGGCTACAGTGAAGAACAAGGGAGCACAACTCCTGCAGATTGCATCACAGTAATGACTGGATTCATGAGCCATATTCACAATGCACTATATTTTACTGTTGTATTCAATCTTGATGTTAAACTAAATTACTGTTATCCGCAGCAGACCTGTATACGCATATTAACTAGCTATCATATTTTGTGGTACTATATATATATATATATATATATAGAGATCTAAGTAGGCATGATATATATATATATATATATATATATATATATATATATATATACGGCATATATATAATATTTAGTCACGAGTTGTCTAGAACGGCAAATGCTGTGAATTTATTGTACAGTACTAATACGCTCTGTAATGATGGGAATCACTATGTAAGCGTTACCGGTTGTCCATAGCAACAGACCTGAAGTAGTGCTAAAATGGTATGTAAATAAAAAATGTTCTTAATAAATTTGTTTTCTATTTTATTTCTTTAACTATAAGACAAACATTGCACTACAAAACTGAATGAAAAATTGGCGCTGTGCACTTTCTAACAGACTTTTTTTGTTTGTTTTGGCAGGTAATTATGTCGGCACTTTAATCTTTTTTTTTTTTTTTTTCCCCCACTTTGACAGGCCAAAACATCAATATACTGTCATGTAGTACTGAATTTATGTAAGTTTAAACTTAAACTGACAAATAGACTAGCTAAAGGAAACCTTGTCAGTTGGTCAGTGAAGTATGGACAATGTTGAAAAGTGTCTTATGCAGAAATAATAAACGTAATTACGTAACTATCATGGTACGTGTAAAGAGTAATGTCCACATAAGGCCAAATAAACAGGCTTATTTGTTTTTAAATTAAGTTAATTCTATTGCTGCAAGTAGCCAAGATTTACACCAAACACTGTTTTTAATGTAAAATGAGTTTTAAATGTTATGTTTTTTTGTATGTGTCTATTAATCTTTTAATAAAGCAGTTTTTACATATTTTGTATTTTATTTTAATAAGTGGATGATGGTGGCTTTTAGTAATATGTTTTACAAAAGTGAGTAGTACAGAAATAAGTGCCAGGATTCAAATGTAAGTAAATTTAAAATTTGACATTCTAGGCATAGATACCCATCTTTGGAAATATACAGTACAGTATAATATACAGGGTAATTGTCACTTGGAATGTGAATCAAGGGGATTGTTGATAATCGCGAGGAATTAAAAATAAATACATTAAATAATAATCCTGTTGCAGGTATTGAGTACTTGGATGATAGTCCAGTGAGAAATTTAAGGAGTGTTGATTTCACGTTTGTAATTAAATAACAGGCTGTACTAAATAAGTAAATGCCTAAGGTTTGGCAAAAAAATGAAGATGGGGGGAGGTTATAATGAACTCTCATACTCATTTATTTTTTCCAAGGTTATTTTATAATTCTATGGTGAGATACTTTAACCATGAGGTCAGCAACTGCTCTTCATTTCCTGCCATGGGCATGTAATGTAGGCTAGATTGCCAGGACCATCTTGTGCAGAGCTCTGTATTGCTAGAAAAAAGTAAAACTATAGTAGAACTGAATAGCAGCTCCTTCGTATAGGTAAAAACTTCAATATATGTTATAAAGGCTGCTTTTATGACAAAGTACAAGGATAATCTATGGAAGCATTAATAGTCACAAATTAATTCCAAGTAGAAACCTTTGGTAAGCTGGTTATAATTGGAATAAATACTCAAATGTTCAGTTCCAAAAATGCCATGATAAACTCAACTACACTTCACACATTTTAATATAATATATATATAATAAAAATGCTTATGTGGCTTTTTTGAATGTGTGTTTTTATAAATGCAGTATTTTCATAGTTGGGATTTAGATTTTAAAACCTTAATGTTTTTTGTAATTTGTATTTTTATGAAGAGCCGCTGAGGTAAGACTTATCTAACGGCAAATTATAATTTTATACATGCTAACGTGCTATAAGAAGAAATTCCTTCCAAAGTACATTTCTGTAATAGGTAGGTAATAGTTTTTTTTTATATATAATATATAATGTGCATGCCTTTTAGGTTATGAAGTTAGTTCTTTTTTGGAAAGAAGTGAACCCAATTGGATAGTCAGACTAAAACAGTATAAGCCTATAATGTACGCGCCTTCAGTCTAAAGCTGTCGATACTTCAAGTGTAAAATATTTAACACAAAAATATTGTGGCATTTGTTTTGTAAACTACGGTTTTTATAACTTAAATGGTCTCTACAAAGTAATTTTGTATATTTCAGAATCACTAAATCAGGCATCTGAGCAAACATCTATGCACACAAAAACAAAGTTGGATACTGTAGCAGTTGCAGGGATTGAAGAAATCAATATCAGCTTGGCCTATAGCTAGGTTTGTAAGGGTCATTATCGTGTGTGTGTGTGTGTTGTGTGTGTGTGTGTGTGTGTGTATATATATATATATATATATATATATATATATATATATATATATATATATACACACCACACATATGTGTATATTGTGTGTGTGTGTGTGTTAATATATAAATAAAATAAGGTGTAGCCACTTAAAACAGTTGCTTGTCAAAATTATTCTAATCATGTTCTTTAAGGGTTCATGGATAGACTCTGAGGACTTGTAGTTAATTTATGCTTATGTCCTGTTCAGGAATTGTGATAGGTTGTAGGAAATGTTGCTAAAACTCACAGATGTGACTCCTTCAGTGGAACTGCTCCCAGAATGTTGCTTTTCATTGTTAAGCACAGTCTTGTTTCATTGATCCTATAAAGAAGCATGTATGGATAAACTTAGTGTTTTTTCTTATTTTATTTAATGTTTTCCTTGGGGCACAATCTAGCAAAACCGGTAATAAAAGCTTACATTTTCTCCCACCAGTGGCAAAAGATTATTGCATGTCTGTTATTTGACTGTTGATCGTCGGGTTGTCGAAAATATATTTTCACTTTCACTTTGAAGTCAGTTTATCCTGTCCATTTCTTCTGTAACAGGAATTAGAAACCTATGTTTGGACTAATTTTGAGCATGTGACTGCAGTACTGTAGCTTCACTTGTGAAGGTGTGCAGTAGCTCAGAGTTTATCGACAGACGGGTTTAATTCATTTAAATTCTTGGGTTTGTTTTGGTGTGTGAAAGTAAATGATGACATTCTAAGTGGTGATACAAGAAAGACTACACAGTTAAGCAAGCTAGTGGGTGGTGGTTTCTTTTTGAGAAGCCTATGTACAAAGAATAAAGTTATACTTAGGCCTATCTCGGCCTTGGTTCAAATAAGACATAGCTTACTTGGTTTCTTCTCTGTTCTTGGCGTTAAATCAATATAATGTGAATCCAGAGTTTATTGCACTATGTTCATCATATAATGTCTTCGTTGGTCTCCAATATGTGCCAGTCATTTGACTGGGAGTAATTGCTGTTTTACTTTGGTCATATGGATTTTCAGTGGGTTTTATTTTTGCATCCTAGTGGACCAACTAGGCTAACCTTTGTTTTGGAACATAAATCACAACATAGTATGGTGCATTTTGTAAAAGGTAAATGTGAGTTTTTTTATGAAATGTAAATGTTAGATTATCTAATAAAGTGTGTAATTTCTTTGTTTTGATTCCTTTTTTTATATAATATATTTTTTGTAGAAGGCATTCACTTCTCTGAAAATATTTATTTATTTCCCCAACATCAGTATGAAATGCAAGTAAGAAGTCTGTTTATATTGCTCGAATATACTTAATCTCAGAGTACCAGATGTTTGCCTAACCCCACACATTAAATTAAAACGTCTTTACGTCCAGAGTAAGTCCCTGAACCATGAAATAAAAACACTCTGCATACTAAACTAGACAGAAAAAAAAGTAGTTTTACCTTTTGAAAGAATTTCTCAAATAGGTAACTTGAATCACAGATTGCATACTGTATAAACAAAACATGAACATTGTCATTTATTATACTTTGATTTAAAAAAAATATATGTATATATTTGGTTTACCCCAAAAATAGTTTTAAATCACTGTAAGCATTCTCTTTCAGTTTTGGAAAATCTTATTTATTATTGTATCTGCCAAGCCAAAACAACCATATCCTCTTCCCTGGCCAGTACTGAAATAAACCAGCATTCTCACAGTGAGAACAAGTGAGTAATACACCATGTTACACATGTATAATGGATTGGTGACTAATCAAGATAAAGATAGGGTGGCAGGCATGAAAACTGACCAGTAGTAAAAAGCCTTTAAATTAGAACAGGTTTGTCACAGAGTCCATATTTGATTGTTTATTAACATGTTTTTAAAATACTTTAACCTGTAATCTCTCTATTTACAGTAATAGGGTTGTTTGGTCCTGATTCAAAATTATTTTTCTTTACACTTTTATCATAGACTACTCGGTTATAGCCCTTTATGATTGCTTTTGGGTCCCCACTAAGTTGTTTTAAGTTTTTTTTTTTTTAGTTCAATTAAAGTCGTGTATTTGGCATGTGTTTTAAAGAAGAGTAATTGATAGTTGTTACACCTGCATAATGGCATGAAGTTTGATCAGGATTAATTTAAGATGGCAGGTGCAGTAGAAATGTGCAGTTGTGGAACAGTAATTTAACTGGCAGGATGAGGCTGCAGTGTATATACATCACAACTTGTTTTGTGGTGCATTTGGTGGTTGAAACTGTTTAAAGCCACAAGACGATATACACAACAGGATCCAGTGCAGCTGTTTCTGCTGGGAGGGTTAATTCCTTATGTAACTTTTTTTTTTTTCCTTCACTATTGAAACAAATTACTTTTTTTTTTTTTCAGTGTTTTTGGGCACTGCGTAGTACAAATACACTAGTAAGTTATGATCTACATTAAAGACCTGCCTAGACTTGTATTGCTCTCTGGTGTCAAACACACTTGCTGCTGACAACCACTTCAGTTCTGAGTGGCTGCTTTCTCTTCAGATTTGTATACATCATATTGTACCATAGTTGTATCTTTGTATCAGTTTGTTAAATTGACAGAAGCTAAGCTGCAAACGATATAGATAGTGCCCACCCATTCTTGGTCACACAGGCAGTTAATTGCCATAGAGTGATCATTTATAGTAGGTAGGCTGCATAAATATATTCTATTATATTGCTTTGAAATATACTGGATTTTTCTTTTATGTATTGCTCAGAATACATAACATTTGTTATACCTACATAATCTAATTTGTAAGATTTAAAGGGCTGCGAAATCATCTGGTTAAATATATATTTTGTATTAATCTTAGTTTAATAAAGCTCCTATTTATTTGCAGGTGTTGCAGTATGAGGATGTTTGATTTGATGAGTATTATAAACAATAAATATTCAGTGCATTAATGAAACAACCATATTCAAGATGTCGGGGGCAAAAGGATTGCAGAGTTGTAGCCGTGGAAACCCTCCACCCCCTGAATATAAAAACCCCAAGAAGCCTGGACGTCTTACAAATCAGCTGCAGTATTTGCACAAGGAGGTCATAAAGGCTTTGTGGAGCCATCATTTTGCCTGGCCCTTTCGACACCCTGTTGATGCTGTGAAACTAAAACTTCCTGTAAGAATAAGTTGTTGTTTGACTGTTGTCTTGTTATACAGTTCTAGGTTGTTGATGTTAGATATTTAAAAGGTGACTGACTGAAAATGTGTGTGTGTGTGTGTGTATGTATGTATGTATATATATGTATATATATGTATATATGTGTATTATCTATATATATATATATATATATATATATATATATATATATATATATATATATATATATATATATATATAAAAAAGAACAATATATTTCCCACCCCCACGCGCGCCGGGCTTTAAATTTATAATGCAAGTTTCAAACGAGTATTAATTTTGCCAGTTAAGTAGAAACACTGCTTCACTAAAAGTGTTATTGAATTTTTAGGTATCCAAAACTTTGATTTTTGTGACTTGGTTTTCCACATTAAGATGATTTATATTTATTTGTTGTTTTTGTTTTTTTTATTCTCAGGATTATCATGCCATTATTAAGACTCCAATGGACATTAGCACCATTAAGAAACGCCTGGAGAATAACTACTACTGGAAAGCTGTGGAATGTATAGAAGACTTTAATACCATGTTTACGAACTGCTACGTATATAATAGGGTAGGCATACTTAAATTAAAAAAAAAAAAAAAAAAAAAAGGAAACTGGATTGTTAGTATTCACATTTTGGATAGTATTTGTGAAGCATAAATTCATATGCAGAAGGTATGAACCTACTTGAACCATGCAGGCAGTTTCTGTATTGCTGTTACAACTTAAGGATCCTAAAACCTACTGAACTGGAAAAGAATGTATAGAAACTAACTTGGCCTGCATATCTTGGAGGCACTGCCATTGGTTGTGTTTTTCTAGTTTTAATTTTTTTTAGTTGTAGCTCAACCAAAATTTTTTATTTTTTTTTGTAAGTGCAGTATTTAAGTAAATACTGTAACAGCTAGTATGATACGTTGGTTTATAATTATGATATGCTTATACGTCTAGCCTGGAGATGACATTGTGTTAATGGCACAAGCATTGGAGAAGCTTTTCCTTCAGAAAGTGGCACAGATGCCCCAGGAAGAGGTTGAGTTCCCATCTACCATGAACCGAGTAGGCAGTGGCAAAGGAAGGAAACCTTCAGGAGGTGTTAATTTACATATTTTATTTTGTTTCAAATGTTCACAAATTTCCAGTCCTTATACCTAGTACTGGAAAAAGTAAAGTGGGGAGGGTGGGTAAAAATACACTGCTCCAAACAATTAAGGAATATTAATATGTTTGCATGTATATGTAGCATGTGTGTAAAGGCATGTATCGCTCATTGTAGATTCTTTAAGATATTCACCAATATTTTACTTGTCAAATTAATTCAACATTGTGTTTCCAAGGTAAGCTAAAGCCACCTCCTCCTGTATCTGAAGTTGTCGTCCAGCAAACAGTGACATTGATTCCTCCGCAGACCGCTACTGCAGCCCCGACTGCACCTATGTCAGGAACACAACTTGTATCAAAAGTACGTTTTTCATTAGAATAATATCTGATGTTAGCCTTCTATCTGCCGAGTTCTGTTTTTCAGTGGGGGAGGCCATGGATCACTTGTTTTAACTATGTGCATAACTAGGTCAAAACCAAACTATTAAACATGAATTTATTATTTGTTTTTAATTGGCAATGTTAAGGGCATATTAAGAGTTTAGTATTTGTCTTGGTGTGTTGTCGATACTGACTCAGTTTATGAATTGACAGTACATGTATGCTGAAGTGAGCATAATGGGAACAGTGGTGATGTTTTCAGGTCAAAAAGGGTGTCAAAAGGAAAGCCGATACAACCACTCCAACTACATCCATTGTAACAAGTAGTGAGTCTTCACCTACTCCTGCAGAACCAAGGCCTTGCAAGATAACATCAAGAAGAGGAAGTGGTCGACCGATTAAACCTCCAAGAAAAGACTTGCCAGATTCTCAGCAGCAGCATCAAATTGGCAAAAAATCAAAATTGTCAGAGCAACTGAAGTACTGCAGTGCGATACTTAAAGAGATGTACGCAAAGAAGCATGCAGCATATGCTTGGCCCTTCTATAAACCTGTTGATGTAGAAGCTTTGGGACTTCATGATTATTGTGACATTATAAAACATCCAATGGACCTTGGAACTATGAAAGTAAGTCTCAGTGTTTAATTATGCATACTTGTGAGTTACTTAAATGGCACAAATGCACTTTCAGATTGACTTCATATTTTCAGTGTTATAGTAATGGTGCCCTTCACTTTCACCTGTGACCTAATAGGGCTTCCTTGTTGTGATCAAAGCATACACTGTTGAAGCCAATGTGTTAACGCAGCAATAAAGCTGTGTGTTTTGAGAATTCATTTAGTATAGTATCAAGTCCATGGTTGGATGTTTTACTTCCTGTTTTTCAGAAAAAGATGGATAACCGAGAATATAAAGATGCACAAGAATTTGCAGCAGATTTTAGGTTAATGTTGATGAATTGTTATAAATACAATTCTCCAGACCATGAAGTTTCAGCAATGGCAAGAAAGCTACAGGTTTGTAAGGCTTTTTGTTTTATTACACTTCACATTTTTTATTGGTATTATGTGAGGTTACGGTACCATTTAATGAAATATTTGTATTTCTAGTTTTTAGATTACTTCGGTTAGGTGCTGTTCTATGTACACTATATAATCTTTTATATGAGGTTTGATCAAACGCGTACCTCTTTTTTTGTTTTTTTTAAGAAAAGTGCAGTACGTAAGTTGCTGAAATACAAATATATTTTATTGCAATTCTGTAATTGTTCATTCAATAGGATGTGTTTGAGATGCGGTTTGCCAAAATGCCAGATGAACCTGTTGAAAGTGCAACCCCAGCTCCGCCTTCAACAGAAATAGACAAAACTCCCTCCAGCAGTGAGAGCTCCTCGGACAGTGAGAGCTCCTCAGACAGTGAGAGCAGCTCTGATTCTGAGGAGGAAAGAACTCGGCACCTTGCTAACCTCCAAGAGCAGGTAACACGGATTGGAAATAATATTGAATTAGGATTAACTATACTGTGTGTTCTTAATTAACAAAGTATAATGAAAATTAGTTAGGAGATGAAGATACAAGATCATCGTCACACCATTCAAGGCGTAAAAAAAAAAAGGATTTTGTTTGTTTTTTATTTTTACAGTTGAAGGCAGTACGTGAGCAACTGCAAATGTTATCCCAGGCCCCCCTGTTGAAGCCAAAGAAAAAGAAAGACAAATCAAAAAAGGAAAAGAGGAAAAAAGATAACAAAAAAAAAGAAAAGACAGGGAAAAAATGTGGTGATGAAAGGAAAAAAAAGTCCAAGCAGGTGAAGAGAGCTAGAAAAAGCTCTTCAGGAAGGCAAGTGGTTTTTGTTGTTTTTGGTTCTTGGGGAAGCCCTTTTCCTTAGTTATTGTGTATACTGCCTTTAAATTATGGGTCACTTTGACATCTGACAATTTGTATGTATACCAAAATAAAATCTTTTTTCTGATTAATACTACTTTTGTCCCTTTTGAGGATCCTTCCACCATGATTTTGGAAATAGCAGACACAATATAACCTCAACAAGTCAATTCTATAATAGTTGTCCCTTGTAAATGCTGTGTATGACCATTCTAAGCCTAATTCGGGAGTATTTTAACCAAGTTAGTTATTAAGGAAATGTCCTGTTTTTTCTTTGCAGTCGTAAAAAAAGCAAGTTGCCCACAGTTCCATGTGACTCGGAACATGAAGAGGAATCAAAGCCTATGTCATATGATGAGAAAAGGCAGCTGAGCCTTGACATAAACAAGCTTCCTGGTGACAAGCTTGGGAAGGTTGTTCATGTAATCCAGTCAAGAGAGCCTTCACTGAAAGACTCTAATCCTGAAGAGATAGAAATTGACTTTGAAACATTAAAACCTTCAACACTGAGAGCCCTGGAGACATATGTTATGACCTGTCTAAGGAAAAGGCCAAGAAAACCAAGTGGTAAGTATTCAACTTGTAGTATTCTGCAAAGGAGGGTCAACTGTTCACTGTGCTAACCACATTGGAGATGTCACATCTCCATGCAAGCGAGTCCCAGGGACAACAATACCAATACAAAATGAATAATGCACAAGTACAGGGTACAGTCCCATGTTTACTGTCGTGGTTGATTTTTTTTCTTTTTATTTTATTGCCACAAGTATATAAAAAACTAAGTTCTATTAAATGTGTTCAATGTTTGTCCTGAGCAGAGAAAAGGGCACTGAAGCCCAATAAGGCGCTTCAAATTGAGAAAAAGCAAGAATTGGAGAAGTTGCTGGATGTCAGTGGACATCTACATTCAGTGAAGACACAGAAAAGTACATGTAAGTGTTGCATTATATTAACTTTTGATCAGTTGATGTGATGGTGGTGGTAAGATTGCTCATTTTGTATTTTTTTTTTTTTTTTTAAATATATTCTTTTTCTTTCCCCAACAGGTGCAAACACTGATGCTAATGCATATCTTGGAGGACCCTCTCGACTCAGCGAGAGCAGCAGCTCTTCAAGTTCAGGTTGCAGCAGTAGTAGTGATTCTAGTGCAACTGATAGCAGTGACTCTGATTCAGGTTAGCTGTCCTCTTCAGCACATTATTGTACTGGCAGGAGCATCTGCCCTTTTAATACCAGGACTATTTCCCCACCCTCTGCTACTAAGGAGTGCTAAGCAACATGTTTACCAGGATACATCACTCAATCAGAATACGTACCCTTAGTCTTACTGACACACTGAAAACATGAGGAAGTTCTGCATTTTATTTATTTTTTGGTTAATGAAGGCTGTGTCTTCAGATGCAGCATCTTGTGATTTTTATTTTTTGCGATTTTAATAGAAGTCAAGTTTGGAAACAATATAAATCAGACTCCTCATTCAGATACATTTTTGGGTGCTTATTGTATTGTTAAAACAAGCTAGTGTGTACAGTTTACCATGGGTACTGCTGTTCTGCATATCTCTTTCAGTAGTTTAAAAATGTGCAAAAGTTTTGATTGTGAGGCCAGCTATTCAGGAACTACATATTCATTAAATAAAGCTTTTAGAATAAACCTTTAAGATGTGTTATTTCTTACTTGAACCCAGGGTTGGAGTACACTTTGACTTTGAGACAGGTAAATGAACTGTATAAAAAAAATACAGTAGCTGAATTCACTGCAGGGTTGTGGACTGGAAGAACCACAGATTCATACTATACAACATAATTTTGCCTTTTCTGTCCACTCCTTTTTTCTGGTTTTTGCAAGATTTTGTGTTGTAATTTATTTTTCTTTTTTTATGGTCAGTTTTTATTTATATCAACTATATATTTAATAGTTTATGTATTAGTTCACACACATCTGTTGTCTACTAAACTTTCCAAGTTCTACATGTCTTTCAACCACTCCAAATAAGGTTCTGCTGGCCCTCTGTTTTAACTGTAGCAGTAAAGTTGACATGTATTATTTGAAAACATGTAGCATTACTAATTTCATTGGTTTTAATTGTATTAAATATTTGTACCAAACTCTGTATACCAAATATTTGTAAGAAAACGCTGTTTGTAAATGCAAAGTTTTGTAATGATTTTAGATATTTACTTTTGTTAAATATATGTTTAGATGTTTATCCAGATTGTAAACTGGGATTGAAGGAGCAGGACCCTTGTTAACTGTAGGTTACAGTTATTGTCCTGCAACCTATCTATTATGTAAATGGTACAAGATATGAGTATTTGTTTTAATACTCTTTCATGTTCTATTTTATTTTACCTATATGGGTAAATAAAATCTGATTAGGTTTAGTGTTTTAACATCTGAAAGTCCAAATAAACAGCATTTTTAGATACTAATAACTGTTGTTGTACATTTTAACACCACCATTTGCAAGCTAGACTAAATGATCACATTAACTGTTTTCATAGTTCCTGTTGTCTTAAGTTGCAAAATTCCGGAACATTGTCCTTTTAGATAGTTCCTGATACCAATTAGCTGTGTAAATGAGTCCTCCTGGACACCCAAAGCAATAGATTGAATGCGCTGAGGCTATTTATAGTTTAAACTTTATTTTTTTCAGCAAGGTAAGTTGATTATTGTCAAATACTTGCATTTTGTTTTCATGTATAATTTACTGCATTTTTTAATTCTTGTATTTCTGTATTTAAAACTAACCTCTGGAGGAATGATTTTGCTAAATACACTTTAAATTGGTTACTTCATATTGGCCATCTGAAGTCTTTATACCCTCATAAAGACAAACCATGCTTTACTATAAACGAGCTATTTATTGTATCTTGGGAATGCTTGCCTTACCTAATCTCAGAAGTGGCAGTGAAACAAGTTACTCAGCGTAAGTGTAGGCTGAGATTTTGAGTTCTTGATCCATGGTCTTCGTGTCTGGTGACAAGGATGTAGTCTGTGTTTTATACTTTTTATATCAACTATTGTGTTAAATGATTAAAAAGGTAAGGGCACAATTCATAAAAAATCAAAAAACATTGTAGTACAGATTATTGAGCAACGTGTAGTTTGGTACAGTTAAAATCTGATTAGTGACTTAGAACAAAAATACTAGGACAGCAGTTTTTCTACGTTTTAATAATTTAAAAAAAAACTGCTCTAATGTTAATGCTTATATGGGCTAAATGGGTTTTAAAGCATAAGTTAGCACTGCCTTAATGATATTTCAAAATGAATAAACAAAGTGTGAGCTAAAAAAAAAAAACACAGTATTCCATATTCAGTAAGTAGAAAGCTAGACTGCAATGTAAGTAGAAAGACAAACAAAGTCAATGTTAGGCAAACAACTAATTGGCTGTACTGCTTCTTTGACAGAACAGAGAACAAAACAGAAGCAAAGCTGCACTGACCATCTTGATTTCAAATTGCAAGCAAAGGTACAATTTGTCGTTCTGTTGGCTTTACAATACATATTGCATTGAAGAAAACAACTTTAAGTATGTGTGTTGTGTTTTTCTCTACAGGAAATAAAGCCAATACTACAGCCTTTATGGGATAATGCTCTTGCAGGTCAAACCTTACCTCCGTTTAGAACCAGTTTGCCGCTTTCAATACAACATCCCCAAGAGACCGAGATACACAAATTCCAGACTTTGAAACATGTACCACTGGAGCCACCTGAACAAATAACTATATCACCTCCAGGTAAGAATAGTGGTTTAGTGTTTCTTGATAGTCCCTGTACTTTTCAGACTTATTTTTATTTAAGAGACTTGGGCAATACTAGACCCATTTTGTTGGACAGAACCCTTAAATGGTTCTAAACTGAAAATGATTTTGATTACAGTGGGGTTTTTTGCATCCATGCATAGGTTTTGTGTGCAGTGTCTCAGGATTTTTCTGTTGAAATTCTCCTGAAGTCTGTTTCTATCTTTTCTTTCTCAAACTGCGACAGTGAGGACACACACATTTTAAAATGTGTTGATTTTAGAGTAATTTAGCTGGCATCAATTTTTAAACCTGGTATATCAACATCTTTTAAACTTGTTTCTCTCTAGCCTTACATACTAGTCTGCCACAACAGCCATCAAGACCTAGCACCAAAGCAGCACCTCTACCTCCTAAACACAGGCCTTCACAGTTGCAGCAGCCAGGGTCTGCAAATGCACCTCAACAAGAGGCAACCCAACACGTTCCTTTGCAATCTGCCCATGACCACATATTGTTGCAAGAGCCCCAAAATAAACAGGCTAAACTACAGTCCAGTTGCAGTCCAGTATATTCACTTCCCCAGTTAAAACCCACACAGCAGTCACAACTGCCTCAGCAGATGCACATGCAACATCCCCAGATTTTTCAACAAACACTGAAACTGCAAGCTGGGCAACATTCCTTCAACCAACTTAACCCTTCTCAGAGCCCACCTACTAGGATGCAAACAGAAGGTAAGATGTGTCTGCATCCGTCGATGTGAATGTTTTACACATCAGCTTCTTTTGCTGCTGTCAAGCTTGCAAGTAATATGTCTGAAATAATTTGCTCTTGCTTTGCTTTCATTCTTTTATTAAATTATCAATAAAATTAGATGTGTTTTAATGCAGCTTCATTTCAGATTTATTGTATGGGTATGCTATTGATTTAGGAAATATCAATACTGTAATTGACAATTTAGCTGTAGATTTGATTAATCCAGTACCATACATGAAGGAACAGTAGGGATTGCTTTGTATTTCAAGTTCCCTGCTAGCGGGTTCATTTATTTGATTCCACGTTCACTTGAATAGATGTCCATTGGCACTACACCTGCCTTGCAGTATTCTGCACTATTTGATAGTATATAAAATATGTTTGTATTTTTGACTTCTATTAAATGAAATTGCCTCTTTTTATCTAATTTTTAGATATTTCTTCACTTCTGTCTCCTTTGAATTCCCCAACTGGGTTACATGCATCTTCAAACCCCTTTGTAATAAACAGTGACAATATCAAAACGGAGGTAGGGATATGATTGTCAGCTCTTGTACCTTGCAGTTCTAAAGTTTGTTCATATCATTAACATTTAATACTGTATTTAATTATGGTTGCAGTGCCCAGTGTTGTCCCCGATTCATGGCAGTCCACTGTGTAATAGTTATCCAGTGGACCAGACAGAATTACAGTTTGTTGAAAAGGAGAATTGTGCGGAAGTCGGATCAGATATTACACAGCCATTATCAAGTAAGTGAATGCTAGTATATATGTGTGTGTGTGTGTGTGTCTCTCTCTCTCTCTTTCTATATAATATAATTTTTTTACTCAAGTTACTGAAATGGTGTGTACAACGACACCTGTATTTAAGACATTTTGATACGTTTTCCACGTTAAATCACCTGGATGTGGTGGTTCTAAAATCTTTGAGCTTGGGGTGTATAATTTTAAATCCATTTTCACAAAAAAAAAAAAAAAAGGTTGAATAAGTTGTGGTGGGTTCAAATCCTTGACTCAAACATGTATGTGGGATGTGGCTGTATTTAAAATGTTCAGTGACCAGGTGGGGACAGGTATACATAAAAAAAAAAAAAATATATATATATATATATATTGCTTTTTCAGAAATGGAAACCAGCCATCCTGATGAGGACAAGAGTAATACAAGTCTTAGGCAACTTGGTCCTGTCAGCAGATGTGAGAAACAGATGGAAGATATTACAACTCCAATCGTACCTAAAAAGGTAAAAAATAGCTTGCATAAGTTTATTCTCACAAACCGTTCAAGTTTCATCTTTTATTTGCTCTGCGGTTCGTCCTTCCATTGTATCGATTGAATTCCACCAAACCAAGTTTAGAGTTTTGCGTGCCCTACTTTTTCAATGCTAATTCCATCTTTTGAGCAAAAAGAGGCATACAAAATAATTCTGAAATCCTGTATTTTGCATGTTTTGGTGCCTTCAAAACACCCTTTTATCCACTGTGTTTGATAAGCGTCTGTATGACATTAACTTTACAAGCCGTTGGCTGTCTCCTGGTGTTCATTTTGAGATCCTGGATTTAAGTTTTCTATTCAAATCTACCCTTCAGATCTGTCCTCTTGGTCTAAACTAATCTCTGTCGGCCCAGCAAGTCGTGGCTTATTTGTTATTTCTTCCCTGGGGCACATTTACATTTTGTCAAGGTCATTTTCATGCTTATTGCACAGTTGTTGGTCTGATCTTCCACTCGGTACTCATCGCACTGACTTTGAGCTTCTAAATAACATTAAAATGCTACATTTCTGATCATTTTAACAGTTTGGTGACTAAACATTAAATTGCTGTTCTGAATTTCATATATATTTTTATTATTTAGTACTTCTTTCTCTCATGCGACTTGGAATAATGTTAGCGTTAGCAACAATGTTAAGGGGTTTGTCAAGATTACAACAGGTAACGTTAAATAAGTTAGTTGTATTGATGTCCCTTTTACATGCCCTTCCTTGAATTTCCAAAAAGAGATTCGGAACATTTAAAAGAATGCTGAATCAGACATGTATTTGAATGTGTTTCTTGATGCCTATTGAGAGTCGGATTTGCTATTTAATGCGTGGAATTGCTGAAAATGCTGTTAATACTCTGCATTTCCTTTTAGGACATTAGGATCAAGAATGTTGATTCTTGGGCAAGTTTAGGAAAGATGGCCACTTCCACACCATCCATAATAAAGTCCTCTAATGAGAGTTTTCAGCAGTTCAGAAAAGCTGCAATGGAAAAGGAAGAAAGAGAAAAGGCTTTAAGGAAACTGCAAATGGGACAACCCGGGAGGGAAAGAAAAAATGTTCCTGAAAAAGAAAGGTATTTGCAAGTTTTGAAGTCCAGGTATATCCATTTGCTGACGTCTTAATCGCTGCCATGTTTATTACTAGTTTTTGTAAGTCATATGTTAGTTTTTTGTTTGTTTTCAGAGACCAAGATGATGAGCGACCTTCAGAAAGTGTCCAGACAGTTCCAGACCAGGCAATTTCTAAGCCAGATGAAGTCACTAAAGAGGAAAAACAAGAACTACAATCAGCCTCTCAGTCTTCTATTGATAGAGAGAGGGAGATGGCCAGGAAAAGAGAACAGGAACGCAGGAGGAGAGTAGCTGTAAGTTTTTCTCTACTCATTTGGTGGGGGTGGTAAATAAAGGGAGTGTTGATTAACCATATGATATACACATGGGATTGTTACATTTTATTTTATTGATTCATAATGTTTGTTATGGCTTATTCTATGTAAAATGTAATCACTGTTATGTCTAATATCTATGTACATGCCACAACCAAATATAATTAATATATTGAGTAGGATACTTTCCAGTTTCAGTTATATAGATGTTGGATTAAATGTAGTTTGTACTACTAATCATTCATTTTTGTTTTGTCTTTTCACAGATGGCAGGCATTATTGATATGACTCTGCAGAGTGATATTATGGCAACATTTGAAAATAACCTTTATTAAAACAAAAGCAGGTGGAACTTTATAGTTCCATGTATATAATACAAATAGATGTCTTAATATGCAATGTTAATGCATTACCAGATAGAACATACAGCTCTTGCTTTCTACAGCTCTGAACTTTTTTCAGGCACTGGATGTCTAAGTTTAACATAAATGTGGAAGGAAACTGGTTCTCATTCTGCAAGAAATATTTCTGCATGACTCACTTCAGTTATCCTTGATGATTGTTATTGTAATATATTGTACAGTATAATATACTGCAACCTTGTATGCACAGACACTTAAAGGACCACATTGTTTGTGGATGTCTTTTGCCTTTTTGTACAGATGATCGCTTAGTGAAGTTTTGAAAATGCTTTTAAATGAAGTATGTGTTTCTTTGTTGGCCATTATGCAACAGGTTATGAATGAATAGAGTCTTTATGATTTGAAATACTGTGTTCACTCTAAAAATGAAACTATATTGGAGTGGATTATTATTTTTTTTTTTAAAGCAGGAAATCTTCCATACCTGTGTTCTGTACTTCATGTTGAGTGCTTAACATTGTAAGGAAATATATCCCCATATGTTTTGCAACACTGTGTTCAATCTTGGTCATGTATGTAGGACTGCTGTTGTAAAAGAAATCTGTGCTCTGCTAATTTGTACTTGAAATGGTTGACTGTTAATGAACCAGATTGGTTGGTATATCTATATGTAAGTGAAGGAATTTCCTCAACAATGGTTTTGCTGTTAATACCAGATGATAATATGATTGAGAATATATTATATACGTATGTTAAAAAAATAAATAAACAAAACAAAAAAACTACTATTGTTTACCTTACTCTGATATAATCGTTAACTGGTTCATGTTAAATCTGTATTTTGCCAAAAGTTTGTATACTTACTTGGAAGTATATTTTTAGATGCTATGTGCAATGTGTCGTAGGCAGTATCTGCCTAGAAATTGCATTTCACATTTGTTAGTTGGTAACAGTGCATGTTAGGTTGTTAAAATCAAAAGGAAAATAACGATATGCTAAAAATGTCATTTATTATTTGTATTTAATTGATTCTATAATTTTGTTGTTCAATTGCATTGTACTGATTTGTTCTAGTAGAGACTTGATGTGCAGTTGGTCATTTGTTTTGTTGGAAGTTATTATATTGTTTCATCTCAATAACGTGTTCATACATTTCTGCTAAAATACAGTAGCACTTATTTGCTAGTGTCTCTAAGGTATGATAAGCTAGAAAGCATGACAAATATGTAGAAATATTTAATTTTGATGATAAATAGCGCTAAGTGGATAAATATCAATATATTCCATTAAAATATTTTCATTAAAACCATTGTTATTGTCATGATTTTGAACTGCAGGACATGGGTACAATCCATGGTTATGATACAAACTGAATTAAGACCTGACTGACAGTAGGGAACCATTCCTTCAAAACATCTTTCCATCCACTGTGTTTGATCAGCTTTAGTATGACATTAACTTTTAACCAAACAATACTTTTTAACCATACTGCTTTTAAAGTGAAGTGTTGCTGAGAGATTATAGATGTTAATGATCTTTATGCATGAATTCTGGCATCTAAGATTGTTTTATTTACATCCCTTCACATACTGGTGGATGTAGAATCTTTGGTCTTTAATGTAATTAAGTGAGGGATGAAGGGCTGTAATCTTCATGAGGATCATTATTTGTCAGCAGTTTGAAGAAAGTCTGACCTTCAAATTGTAAAAAAATCATAGACTTTGACTTGTGAGTTTTATCACCTCTAATACATTTTTAGAATTCATTAACAACCCTCGCTTAAAGCGGAACCAAAACGTTCTGGAATTTCCAGACAGGCTCTGCATGTGCAATTATCCTGTGTTGGCTACATTCTGTAGGAATGGGAAATCGTGTGCATACAGCGGTGAGAATTACCTATTACATACAACAATACGAGCTGCACGCCTGTCACACGCAAGCGTGAATCTGACTTCACATTCAGGGATCCTCCCTAGTGCAGTTAGCTGAATGCGCTCGTTGTGAGATGACAGTGTCATTCAAATTATAAGACTGTTGTGTATTCGCACAAACATTAAAAGCATTTTGAGGTACAGCATATAAGTAAACGTAATCCATGCCTATTGCTGCTGTAATGTAAAGATGGCGAGGCTGCTTCGCAACGTACTGCTGTTTACAGTCAGAGTGACGCTAAAGATCAGAGTCCTTGGCTTCTGGGCACTGGTTTACAGTTGTTGCGCTTTCTACACTTGTATAGTGCTGCTAAAACTTTTGTGGAGCATAATAAGAAGGCCGTTAAAAACATTCCAGTGGGTAATCCGAGAAACCCCCCCTGCCTGCTTGAACGACACGTCCTTGGGAACGCACTGTTATGTTAGAATTAAGGTAAGGTGTGTGGGGTTTTTTTTTTTTTATTTATTATTTGTTTGTAGTATTGTTTTTCTGTCGTTTAAAGAATTGTTGCTAATATGCATGCGGTTTACCTGTAAAGAATTGTAATTCACAAATAAATACCAATAAAACGGGCCTAATGCTGACTGAATTTGTAATTTGAAATTATGAACCCGAAGTGTGTGTGTGTGTGTGTATATATATATGTATATATATATATATATATATATATATATATATATATATATATGTAATGTAGTTTTTTCCATATAACGATGGTAGTTTACAGTACATCTAATAAGTGCACTGTGCTCGTTCCAATACGTGCTGAAAAACAGCTCAATTTGAGCGCTAGGCTACCTAACTTTAATCGGCAGCATAATCCCCAAACCTACGGCAACAAATAATTTGTTAAAATGTAATTTGTTTGAATTGCTCCAGTGCTGTATTTGATATTACTATGGTTCTTCTTGGGCTTCTAGGCTTGATAAGATAACACCGTTGTTGATAGTGTTAACAGGAATTCACCTGCCAAACACGTCGCCTTTCGTGTCACCCCTGCTTAACATTGCTGGAATATCAGTTTTAAATACCATGAGGTATTTGTAGTCACAGCCCATAGTGTTTAACATATTTAAAGTTTACACACAATATATGTTGCATTTCTTTCAGTTTTTAATTATTTCATGAATTCATTATTGAAATGTATTAATTGTTCCTTATTTTCACCTTTGTTCCCCAGAGATGCACATATAATCATCACTTTTGAGATTGATAATGTTGTGCAGCTTTGGATATTACCAGGGGGTCCCATTTTTAGTCCAGCCCCTAAAAAGTGCATGCAAACTGTGTAACTAGTGCAATTGTGTTAATTAATTGCATGCTCCCTTCTTTTAGGAATCCGGGTTGAGATTCCATTATGTAGCTGCTGGTGAAAAGGGCAAACCTCTGATGCTGTTTCTCCATGGATTCCCAGAGTTCTGGTAAAACTGCAAATGCCATCTCTCTCTCTCTCTTTCTCTATCTCTCTAAAATATCGTATAGGGCTCTGTATGATTTAAGCTTTCCATGTGATTAAAATGATCTGACACAAGCCATCAAATAAATTTCTAATGTCTGAATGGAAAGAATTCTTTAATTACCGGCATGCTGTACTGGACGTTTTGAGAGAACAGAACATAAAACTAAAATCTGCTGAGGCTTGCAGACAGCAGCAGAACAGGACGAGGGTTTTATGGACAGACATTGTTTTTCTCCTGTTGTGTAGGAGTCACTGTAATTCAAGAACCCCCCCCCCCCCATATCTTTCATAATTTGTTAGTGTCTGTCATTAAATTATGTGGAATGCAGAACTTATTTGTCTGGAACGTGTTTTCAGAGATAGATTGTCGATAGGAGTCAGTCTATAACTCACACTGACACACAACCTTTTATTACAGCAGACTGCTGTTAACTATTTAAGGGGGAGGAATCTGTTGTTCATGGCTGCCCATTTTATTGCACTCAACACAGAGTAGGTTCTGTTTCAAAACCCAAGCAAGATTTTCGGTATTACAGATTTATTTATTTATTTGTGGGTTTTTAAACGTACTATTTATATTGCAAGTCACTTTCAAAAGAACGGTATTTCTGTAGCCAAATACAAATGGTTTTCTATAGTGTTGGAAGAGTAGATAATTGAAAAAAGGTGTCAGGATTGGTGTGTTAGTTTTGTTGCTAAAATATTTTATACAAATTTGTCGTTTCCCAAATTATATTCATTCATTCTTTGTTTATAAGTTTAGAGTTAGCATTATTTTTAACATGAAGGAATAATGTTGTTAAAATGCTGACATTGCAGTGCTTTTAAAAATGAGAAAGTCGAGTTGAATCATAATACCTATTACCTGAAATGTCCTCAGTTTTAGAGTGTAGCCTGCTTGATGTGGATTCCTCCAAGCTTTTCAGAATTATAGGCACAACAGTGCTGCCAGGAGCTAGTTTTAACAACACCAATACGTACTTTTACAGCCATTTACTACCGCTGTGTGTCTTTACAGTTAAGACTATTAGAGACAATAAATAAAAATAATGGTCCATTGTGATTCTATGTATATCTTGCAATAGACCGGTACTTTTGAAACACCCTGATGTTATGAACATGCACTAAATAATGTGACCATAAGCAGGGAAAACAAGGATTTTAAAACTTGGTGAATAGTCGTTGTTTAAAATAATGTTATTGTTCATAGTTAATTGAAAATCAAAATATCTAAGGTCTCATTAAGGGTTTCGATTTGTAGGGCTTCATAGCTAGTTTACCTGGACTCTTGGGCTCTTTGATTCAAACAAGGAGCTAACCTGCAATGAAAAATATAGCAAAAGGCTTGTATCATTTATTGAGCCCGAGCACATTTTCAGAAAGAAGCTTCAATTTGTATTGATTATTTAAACATGAGTAGAAAATGTTTGCTGAAAACATAGAAGCTTTCCCACATTTTTATCAGAAAATCATTGGAAAATCACCTGCTTAATCTCCTAGCTGATCCAAAATGGTCATTTTACAATCTTTGTGCCCCCCCCCCCCCCCCCCCCCTCCCAAGTATATTACTGCAGTTCAGCTTTTTAGAAATACATGTACACCTACAAATAAGACAAACGTTTTTGGTCATGTGGTCGTGTGATTTTTCCAGTTATCCAAACCAAGGGGACACTAGAACTTCAAACAGCTGCGCTCAATTGGTGAATGGGAAATGAGCTCTAGTGCTGCTTCACCTTCCATCCCTACAGCTGCATCTTTAAAGCCTGTAGAAATGAATGATATCTTTTTCAATATAAGCTAATTTCTGTTGAAAGGCTGCAATATTCCTTCTCATGATAAAACTGTACAGCTGTCAGACCAAACCTAATGTCTATGCATACCCAAGATGGGACACCTAGGCAGGCAGCAGTGATCACTGTCAGCCTGTGTTTGAATGCAGTTGGGTTAATTGATTAATGAATGACTCAATTTGGCTTTCTTTACAGTCTCTGCTTGAGAGAAGTCCAGCAGAATCTGATAACATGCCCCAAAAAATGAAACTAAAGAAAGCAAGCAAACAGTTCCTGTCAAAGGGGAATAGGGTTTGTAACAGCTTGCTGCTGTTTCAGGTTTTCATGGCGTCACCAGCTGCGAGAGTTCAAGACTGAGTTTCGAGTTGTAGCTGTGGATATGCGGGGGTACGGGGAGTCAGATGTACCGGCTGGGAGAGAGCACTACAGGCTCGACTATCTTGTGACTGATGTCAAGGATATTGTGGAGTACCTGGGTGAGTTCAGCCATCAGCCTCCTGAGGTGAAAGGCTAGCAGTGCCCTTCACCACTTGAATCCCTTGGATTGTGCTATGGAGGTAGAGAGAGTCTGTTTTTCTTAATCCCTCAGTCTCTCTCTCCCATGCAATCGCTTTTCCATGGTGAATAGGAGTCATTATTGTCCCACTTTCTCAAAAGCGATCTCATTTAAAAAGCAACCCCCTATTAACCACAAATCTAATTACAGGGTTTATAAATCTGTCTAAATATGCCTTAGCAAAAATATTTTTAGATACAGAGCTTTATTCTTTGAAAAGTTTGCTAATAAGCACACGTATCATGGTCAGTGTTCCTTTATTTATTTGTTTGTGTCAAAAATGCATAAATAAACTAACAGCTAGCTATTGAGCAGGGGACCGGTAAAGGGCCTATAGTTTGATGTAACAGCAGGTGTGAGGTAACTTATTATCCCGGTTTGTCCAGTTGTACTGAAAATTGGTAAGGCTATTCTTTAACACAAGTAATTGAAATAATGTATCAAATCTCAAAATATATTAAGGCACTTTTTTGTTATATAGTATGTACACGCATGTACACTGCGTGTGTGTGTGCATTTACAAGGTTTTGATTTACAGCTGTTGTGGGGCATGTATGTTACTGACATACACGTTGTACAAGTGTAGTTAAAGGGTGACAATACAGAGGACATTTTATCAGTCTTTTTTTATTTCTGTTTAGGACTGAAATCTTAGTTATTAAGTTTGTTCTAGAATTGGTCCCAGAAACGTAATGGCTATGTGTGTGTTGCTGTGTTTAAAGTTACAAATGAAGAGCTCTCTGTTTTGCTTCAGGTTACAGCAGGTGTTACCTGGTTGGTCATGACTGGGGTGGTATGATTGCCTGGTTATTTGCTATCCATTATCCAGAGATGGTGAATAAATTGATTGTTTTAAATTGTCCTCATCCTACTGTTTTCACTGGTGAGTTCACTGTTTTTTGAAAGGACTGGTTAGTTTTTATTTGTTGTGCAGTGACTTAAATAGCATCAAACTCCATGGCCACCTTTACATTGGTCTCTCTTGCCTGGAAATGCCCCAGTTGTGTAAAAGTGTACAATGATAATGTAGTGTTTGAAACCTCTGTACCTTCTAGCCTCCTATAGCATCAAACATTCAATAAAGGCTGTGTTGTGTCAAATTTAACATCAATCCAGCCAATTACATTTATAGATAAGTCATTGAGTGTTGAAAATGAAAACTAGAAGACATAAGCACACATTTATTGCGTGAAGAAATTGTGTCATGCAAGATCAATTTAATTCTGCACAATGCAAGTTAAATAGAACTACACTACAAGCAGGACCTCCTTTGTCAATATCAGTATTTATACACAAGCTTTGAAGAATATACAAGTGTTATAGATTTTCTTTCTGGTTAATTAACAGGGGACAAGTCACTTAATTGCCTTCCCAGTGGTTTTATTTGACTGTAAGGCTTCATTTCTCAAGTCTTGAGTTCGTTATGTGATAGTGCTCTAAAGATGAGTTAATAGTCAAGGCTGTTTTTGTAAAGATGTTTAATCAGACAAGCCCTGGAATCCAGCTAAAGCTTTTCTGTGCTTCCAGATTACACTCTGCGCCATCCCTCCCAGTTGGTGAAGTCTAGTTACTTCTTCTTTTTCCAGCTGTCACGGTTTCCTGAATTCATGTTTACGATCGATGATTTTAAGGTAAGCCACACTTACCAATAAGGACGTAACATAATATATTGTTAACATACTGTTTTCACGGCCTGTACCACACCCTGTATTTGAAATACACTTTATGCCTTCATCAGTGTTATGAGTTGAACTGTATTTTTTTTTTTTTTTACAGTAGTAACACTATTTGGCCATTCCATGTGAAAGCGAGATGTGAATGAAACCCATTATTCCTTATAAATATGTACAATTTCTGCTTGACTATCCCTTTAGCAATAAAGTGTTAGCAATAAATAACTGCACACAGTTCTAGGTTTTGTTATTTGCCATAATATCTGTCAGATATTTTTTGCTCTGTCACAAATTGATAGTGATAAGAGGATTAAAGAATAGTGGTTAAGAATTGAAGTGACAGACTCTGTAGCGGGTGATTAGGGTAAAATTAGTCTTTTAATGATATGTTGTAAAATGCATAGTACAGATCCCAAACCATGAAGGCACTTACGCTGGTTTGCAGAAAGATGCAATTAAAATACGCTGAAGTGCTTTTCTGAAAAATCAATGAGAAAAAGATCAATTACTTTAAATAACTGACTGTAAACTCCGCTGGACCATTCATCTCTTCTTCTAGCACAAACAAAACATTACCATTAAATATTCAACTACACATAATAATCGTATTGTTCTCAGCACTGTCACATTTACCCGTACGTATTATACCCTTAAGGGTTAATGCTACACCTTCATTTTCCATTTATATGTTTTAACTTTCTTCTTCTGTGTTTTGCTTCAGGCTATAAAATACTTGTTTACTAGTCAGACCACAGGGATTGGGAGGAAAGGCTGCCAGCTGACGTCTGAAGATATCGATGCTTACATGTATGTGTTCTCCCAGCCAGGCGCTCTCACAGGGCCACTCAACTACTACAGAAATGCTTTCAGGTAATTGCCAATTAAACGCTTTTTTAGGAAGATTGAAACAAATCTTAACTCGTATTCATATTGAGTGTGTCACATAGCAACAGCAGATACTTGCACGTACATCATTACAGCCACAGCGCAATGCCAGCCAAGTTTTTTTGATTAGATAGAGTGGAGTCTATTCCCAGAGTTGTCAATAAATGTTTTTGTGGAGAGATGTATACTATAACACCCTTCCTTTAGTCTTGGTGTTTCCACTTGGATGTTACTGTTTTGTGCAGTACCTCAGTGCAAGACCACGGACAGGGGCAATGAAGTTCTTAACACTTCACACCAGGCTGGGAAGAAATGACATCAACTGATCACAAGTCTAAGTAACAGAATGTAGTATTCTGCTATCCGACTGCTTTGCTTCACATGCTTGTCAGGTTTAAGAAGGCTAACTCAAGCTCTGAGGGCAAAAACAAGTATTCAGCGAACTGAAAAATGAGATAACCTGCAGCCAAGTAATCCTTATCTCAGCCTTGCAAGCAGGGCACAGGTGAGTTTTTAAGAATTAGAGTTATTGGTCCAGATGTGCAAATCATTAATAAAAATATGTGCTCCAACATTTCCATAGAAATTGTGAAGCTATTCATTTACACAATTAATGCTGTAATTAACAACAAAGCTGTTTCAGTATTGCTGCAGGCTTGTTTATGTGCAGAACCTCCTAATCACCCCCTATCCTGTAAAAAGTATACAACTCTTCATTGAAAAGGGAATCATTTTACTGTACTGTTGATGAACAGCAGTGCCCTCTAGTGGTGTGTTTGAGCAATAGTAATTCATTATGTACTTTGCATTTTTTCATAAACAAAGGGCTAGATTACCCTTAACCTTCTACAAACATTACCAAAATACAGTCGTACCCTTCTGTTTTGTGGCCTGTAAAGGATTTGATTGTATTTAATTCACCTGATTTTGCAACATTTTGCAGTATTTTACTTTTACAGCACTATGTTAATTTGTAAAAACGAAAGCAACTTAGGCAAACGTTTTACAGTTTAAACCTTAGTTAACGTGCAAAAATCAATGTAGCAACAATTAGGCCAAGCAAACCCCCACCAGGATCAACAATATTTTAGAAGCAGGGCGTTTTATTTACTTCTTCCTGAAAGAGGCTCAAAAAATGTTTTCAAGAATGTTCTGCTGCAACTGTGCAGGAAGACACTTCATCACACAAAAGCACAGAGCTTGTTTTTTTTTTTTTTCTTGTTTCAAACTCATATAAATAAAGGGATCTTTGTAACTAGTTTGTGATATTAATGCATTTAATCACCGACTAGACACAATAGGCTTCTCTGTGCCGGCTGCCAGGTAGGGCTGGATGTAGCAGCGGCTGGACATTTACTGCTGCAGAAGTGAAAACAAATGTTTGCTGTGTGCGATTTAAAAGCAGGCTCACTTGTAAGTGGCGCACTGTTTTATAATAAACCAAGGGAGTTTGTTATCAGAAATAAAGACCTTCGCTTTACTGCGGTAAAAGAAGTGCCATATTTTATTTTTTATTTTTATCAAATACTAATCGCTACTCAGAATTGCCTATTCAGAAATTTGAAATTTGAGACCTTTTTTTACAATACGTGACTGTGGTGTTATGAGAAGTGTCTTCTTGTGAAGGTCAGGTGAGAAGACAGCAAAGCTGACAGGTTCTAGCTGCTCAGACTGTGTGAAATGATTTCTGATTGTACTCACTGAACATAAAAAGGGTTGTTTATAACTCTAGAACTCTGCTGTATGTTCTGTGCACGACATCTATGCACAGGGTAAGAGGCAGTGGAATGAAAATGCTGAAAGACTGCATTGGCAAGGGTCTGACTCATTCAGTCACTTCTGCTGGTTTGTGGGGCTGCGGATTGGGACATGGGTTGGTCATATTATCTTTTTACTAAATACCTTGTTACTCGCCTCCTTTTTAAAAATAGGGACAAGATAAGCAAGCTGTCTCACAGGAGCAGCGCTATCACAAACTGGTATCCATTTCTTTGGACTGAGGAATGACTAGGGAAGAGACATTTCTTGCCCGTCACATGTTGATAAATCACAAATATATATTTTTTGTTTTATCAAAACAGCAATTTCTTAAGAGACTGAAATAGTTTGTGGTTAATCGTTTTGTTTTATCTTTTGTATAAATCATTTGAAAATAGCACCACCTTAGTTGGGTTAAAATCTCGGTGATACTAGACATAGTGTTTATACTCAAATTACATCAGGCTGAAAGCACAGAGATACAATGGTGAAGTCAATTTTTGATAAGCAAAGCAGTATGTACAGTAGATTTAAAATCGGTCTAATACCAAAATGATATTCCGTTTTAATCATGTTATATATTAAACACTGAAAGGGGAAAACAAACTCCCATCACTTATTATGAAAAGTCATTTGTGTAAAACATCAAACAGGACTAGTCGAACCCATAAACAAATTTGTTTCAAGCTTATTTACTTATTCTAAGTGTACCATATTTAAAAAATACAGATTTCGTGTGAAGTCCTACCTGCAGTACGTACGCCTTTGTTTCATTCTCCTGTAACATTAGCAGTCTGTTATTAACCTTGCACATATTTGCACTGGAGTAGATAAAAGCTTCATAAAAATTGATACCAGTTGTAGTTCAGTCATGAAGTGAAGGTTGGTTGAGGACTCCGCTAACTATAACAGGACTGTTGTTTTCTGAACTGTTGACATTCTAATTAAAAGGAATGTGATGATTTAGCAGTCGAAGGAGAAATACAGTGAGGGTGTAGAGAGCTATTTTTAAACGCGAAACCAGGTTTACCTCAGTAGGGCTACACTTTAAAGTAAGTACAAATTTGAGCAAAAAAGGGTTTTCATATGCGTGGACTGTACAGAGGGTGGACAAAAAAAAACACACCTGCCATAGTGTGGGAATAGTTTCCACCACAAAGACCCTCAGAGTCCTTGCAGCTGTTCCTCGCGACACTTGTTTCATTTGCACGTTAACATAAGCACCTGCAAACCGAGCCCCTGTCATCAGTTAGCTGTTAAAGTCTGTCAGCACTGTTGTCTGTGACTCAAACTGGCTTGCAGAAGGGACAGTACAGGGTGATGTGTTTGATGTATTTAACATGGGTCTGATTACTCATATAATATAATACCACTCAAATAAATAATACTTCTTAGTCGAGTGTAATTCTGAAACCCGGGACAGGTGGAGTGATAAAAAAAAAGTGTAAGAGAATTACATTTTGATTTATGTATTTGGCTTTTTTGTGTGTTTTTTTTTTTGTTTTGTTTTGTTTTTTTTACAGTTTTCTGCCTTTGAAACAAGAAGAGGTGAAATCGCCAGTTTTACTTCTTTGGGGAGAAAGGGATGCATTTTTGGAACAGGAGATGGTGGAAATATCAAGATTATACATAAAAAATCACTTCAGACTGAATATTATTTCTGGAGCTAGCCACTGGCTTCAACAAGATCAGCCAGACATTGTGAACACATTAATATGGACGTTTCTGAAAGAAGGAGAGTCAAGGGAAAACTACAGGAACTGATTACTGTATGTGCTGCTGCGGAATACTTGGAATTGCCTGTGAAAATGTTTAAATGAATCATTATCGTTTTATTTGTATACATTTTAACTATTTCTTTTTTTAAGCAATGTGAAATTCAGTAAGCACATTTTGGCAAAGTAACTGAAAAATGAAACAGTTTTTGTTAATGTTATTTTTGCACCTAACATTAGCCTTAGTATTGGGGATACGGTGACCTTGTGATTGGTATTGTGTGGTGCCTTTGAATAATGTATTAATGTGAAGAATAAAAGTGTGCCATTTTTACAACAATTTAAATGCTTGATAGCTGTCACAAAAATGCACATTTTGTATAATTAAAACCGCCCTTTGTAAAATTGACAGTGTGTTCTCTTGAAAAGATATTGTTCTTCATAGTTGTATTTTTGACAGCTGCTCCGACATATAAGAATGTTGTTCTCTTTATCTTTCAATATAAAGTAATGGTTAAGTATTGTTAGAATTTTGTATGTCTTGTCTTACACATGCATCTATTGATTCATCAATACAAATCCAAACCATTCATTTTTTAAAAGCAAATAAACAGCAAAAACAATTCAGCTACCATGGTTTTTTGATATCCCTCTGTTCTAGAAAGAAATAATTAGGTTTGGAGTCCCAGCATTAATTAAAATATCAGGTTGATTAAACATTTTTCATTGAATGCTTTTGGGACAAAGGCTAATGTTGCCGTATGATCACAGAAGCTTAGCCGTTTCCCTGTAGAGACTTTCCTGTCACAATTTAAGAAGAAAATGAAGCATGACAGAATAAAATTTTTTATCTGGAGCTGGGTAATATACCAGAGAGAGGGCCAATTTTACAGTACTAATAAAAACCACACAATGTGCATAATTTCGAAAGGCAATCTGCTTGGATTCCTAAGGTTATATAATGGAGCCTAAAGTATTAGCTCGAGCTGAAGCATGCCAGTTTGGCTCACAGGCTGACACAGAGTTAAGTGCAAATAGAGAGGGACGTGGTGCCTCTGGAGCTAGTGAAATATTAACAAACGAAACAAACTGACCACCTTGTTTTCTGCAGTAGTGGCACTATGAAAAATGCATTAACCAGATGCCAGTGAATATTTTTGTGTGAAACAGAACAGGATCACGGGCAAACCGTAATCTCTCTCCGACCGAAACCCATTAGGATTGCTTGTTTGTGGTTCATATAACCTTTCTGAATCTGAATTCTCAGTCCATGATCTGATCTGTTCTCTAAGTGTTGATGATTTATCACCCCACGACTGAAAAGGTATTGAAGAGGTCACGCAATCCAAGACTCAAGTGGATGCCTTACAGAATGAATTGTGTCAGAACTAGAACTAAATGAGATTGGAATGTGGACATGATTTCCAGCACTGAAAATACGTTTCATTACTTTTCAGCACAATTCCAACATCACTCTCTTAGGGAGTGAGGGAGCCATACCCAGGCTGAGACTCCAGTATATTAATGAGTAAACACTAGCGCTCCTTTACTCATTTCAGTCATATGGGGGATACACCCAGGCGTAATTTATTAACACAATATATATCGTGAAAGAAAGTAGTATTCAGGTAAGTTTTATATGTTTTTGAGCAGTAGCGTGCAGATTCGCAACTGTTCACTGTGGATCTGTAGCCAGATTCAATTTTACGCCCCCTGGACATTGACTCAGCAGAATCATATATATATATATATATATATATATATATATATATATATATATATATATATATATATATATATATATATGAATTAGTTCAACTCTTTTAGTAACTACCCTGACAATAATACAGTTTAAACTTGATATGATGTATTGTTTACATTGTAAATGTTAATTTTTTATCAGTCAAGGCTATTTCTCATGTGAACTGCAAGAGTTACAGCACAGAACACAGAGCTGGCTCACAGAGGGATTTGAAAAGGCACTCAGGCGCAACAGCACATGTCCACCATATGTCACTGTTTCACTGTTTTCCATTGAGCCCCATGATGGAGATTTCATTGCTGCATGGTGTTCCGCAGTAATCCGTTCTGAGCTAATAAATTATCTAAATAAAAGCTGTATGAGTCTCCAGTCACAATGCACTATATCAGGATACGTGATCTGTTTGTAAACTATATATATATATATATATATATATATATATATATATATATATATATATATATATATATATATATATATATATATATATATATGTGTGTGTGTATTATTATTATTATATATTCTCAATTGTTGTCCTGGACAGTGTTTATTCACTTAAGCAGACTGACATATTTTAAGCATGTTAAACAAGCCCTTAATGTTCAAAGATTTCTAGTGCTTGCATATAAAAGGCAGTACAGTACTCGCAGAATGTGACCTAAAGAAGCCAGGGTGGTTATTCCATAAATTTCAGACAAATAAAGAGAGTTACTATGCACACATTTTTCTCCCTTCAGTTAAGTTTAGGTAGCTATTGGAATTCAATGATCATAGAACCAAAAGGTACTGCTGTCATTTTTTTTGATCAACCACATAACCTACATGATTCTTACAAAATGCTTCTTTACAGTTTCAGTTAAAGGAGAGCTAGTCAGTGAATTAAAACACTTTCATACCATTTGTTACCATTATCAACAGCCCCTTCAGTAAACGACGGGGAGTCCTGCGACTGTCAACTCAAAACCAATGATTTATACATATGACCCGAAATACTCGATTAGGATACTAAACGTGGCTTGTTTGCATTACGCAAGCTGCCTGTCCTTGATACTGCACTGCGGTTTTGTAGCTGTTTCCCTTGCTCTGCTCACAGGGTTCAAACCAGCATCTTTACATATTCCCTCAACTGTGTCTCCGCCATCCAGCCTAGTTCCTTTCAAGCTCAGCAGCCTGCAGGTGATACACTGCTGCCTGTTTTTTAGGGCAGCTAGCTGAGTTGTTCACAATGGGGGAATGATACTATGGATCACGTAACACACTTTTTTATTGCAGAAAGTAAGGCCAGTGATCTCAGTAAGAAAATGTGGCAAATGTAAGTTAGTTTCCTATGAAGTGGCTCTGCATTATGCAATAGCTGACATCACCTTGGCTGTCAGGTGATGCCTCTTGATTGTAGGTCTTCATTGCGATTGGCAGCAGATGATTTCCCTAGGCAGACAGTGTTCTATTGCTATGTTATTTGGGAGGAGAGGGTTGGTGGGGGTGTTGAATACACTACTGCCCTTGAGTTATCAAAGAACATTTGTAGTTTGCCGTGTCTCAACAGCACTGGTCTCGTGGATCTTGATTTAAAAAGAAAAATGTAATTGGTATTAGATTTCAGGTTTCATAAAATAAAAGCTTATGGTAGTACTGAACTGTAGAACTTATCTGTCTCCTCCAAAGCATGTGTCCCTTGGCTGCACTAAAGCTACTGGAGCAAGACATGAATGTTATTATTTATTTATTTATTTTTGCCTTTTTTTGATCACCATACTAAAGATCTTAGTCAAGTGTGAAGCCTTGAAGAAATAAGCAAGATAATTGTAATCAGTTAAGCCCCCACCTTCTTCCATAAGTGGACTTTACATCATTTGTGAGTGAAGAATGGTGAATTATTAAACCTGCACAATGTGAAGTATGATGTTGCCTTGATTTATTATGTGCATCCTGTCTATTTTTGCATTAAAGGCAAGAATTAAAAGTATAACCTCTTCAGTCCCTGTACTCATTATAATGGATTTGGAGAATTTTCTTTATAAATAATACACAGTGCTTTTTAAAATGCAGTCTAAATCCCAACATATTTCATTAATGTACACTAGGATAGAGAGGAGGCTGCAGAATGCAGTTTTCTGCGTGTTGTAATAATTGGTGACAAAGAAACAAAATACAGCATTTTTCTTTTTTCTTTTTTTTTTTAAAACAGGCTCTTCAAAGGGGAATTGCAGGCAGATGTCACATTCCAGGTTGGGTCAGAGATGTTCTGAGCACGCCGAGCTGCGCTGCTGGCCAGAGTGCCAGAGTTCTTCCACCAGGTTGTTGATCCAGCGTTAAATAAATCGGGATAGTTCTCAACTAATCCACAGAAAAGCTGTGCAGCCTTTAGAGTTTAAACACTTTTTATGGTACATTTTCATGATCCTCAAAATGTGGTTGGAAAAGGGGAGAGTGTTAGCTATAAAAACTATAGTAGTACTAAAGAGTAAGTAGTGGGGTTCCAAAAAATATACCTTGTTGCTACAACTGTTTAAATAATGGTGTGGCAGGCTGGCGAGTGGATAGAGGCCCAGAGACAGACTGCAGTTCAAAAAAATAACAATTTTATTATAAATAAACAAAAATAAAGTGCACAAGGGCAAAATAACAAACACTCAAACATAAATAAAGCAAAAACAAAACTCACAAAAATAAAGTTTCCAGGCTGGGCAATGCCGTCACTGGATTTAGAAAATTCAAAAACCACAAAACAAACACCAACCTGCTTCCTCAGCTCCCTCTCCCCAAATGAGAAGCAGAGGCCTCCTTTTATATCAGGTGGCTGGGTGCTGATTGATCGTTAATCAACCTAATCAACTAATCAACCCCAGCCACCTGAACATAATAAACCCAGGCAGGTAGGGGAAGTTAACCCCATCCCTGCCAATTTAAAGGGCAGAGCTTTGCTCTGCCACAAATGGACATGCAGTTTTTCTTTTCATTGCTAACATTCTGACAAGTTTTTACACATAACTTTGAAGTCACTTGAGGAAGAGCGATTTTAGGAAGAGCAGTTTAAAACTAGAAAAAAAGTGCTCTGGGTCCCTACCACATCATGGATCGTTATTGCTGTATTACTTGTTTGACAATGTGGGCAATAATCCTTACACTGTGAGTTCATTAAAGCAGGCATTTTGAAAAGATCTTGAAACTAAAAATTACAGGTGCGTTATTTAAACAGTTGTAGCAACACGTGGGGACGTGTAACCCTATGTTTTCTCCCACTGCTTACTCTTTTTAATGTATTGGAATTGTGTTCTGTAGTTTTGTTTAGTTTTTTCACTGAAAGCCCTTCTCTTCAGCACTGTTTTATTTTATAGCACAGCGGATGAATTATCAGTTGCTGTACCTAATAGAGTGGAAGCAGTCTACTGTGATTATGATCAACCACTTACTGTGATCAAAACAACCCTTTCCATGTGTTACCTGATCTTCCCACTTAAGTGCAAGTGTTAGCAAAGGCTTCCATTAACTGAGATCCAAGAGGTGTATTTAATTCACTCAAATAAAAATGCTCTGCACCATCTCTGCACTGGAGGGTGACAGAAATCATCGAACGGATAAGAGCAATTCAACAAAACACATGTTTTCGACTTAAACAAAAGTGTCTTCATGTATTTTTTCAGTATCTTTAATAAGATTACGGAAGTCTGCAACTATTCACACTCTGGCTTTTGTAATCAGCTAGAGGTTACAGTAATTCAGCCTGTAAGAGCTGACCTGATTGCATGAAGTGCAGACCCCTGTGTTCAATCACCCTTTGAAGGATTGATCAATAGCCCTAGAGTGCAGCATTAAACAACTCTTTAATGTAAGCCTGTTCTTAAAACTGTGTTTAATGAAAGTGATTATGAACCCTTTAAAAAGAGGTTAATCTTGTTTTCAGTTTGTCCTGGATTTTGTTTTCTCTTGCATTCTTTTACAGATGACATGATTAAAGTTCAGCGAGAAAACTTATGTTTTGTTATCCTTTCCCTGTTTCTTTGTGGTTATGGTTATCTTCCATATTATAGACTGATTTATACAGCAGACTGAAAAGTGAACAAGGTTGGTCTAAAGGTAGCAGGAGAGGAAACAAAGGCTGCTGTAATAAAGGAAGACAAGATGATTGCATTCAGCAGTGAAAGCAGCAAGGCCACTGAAACATTCATTCTGAAATATCCCCAAGGAGTGAACCATCCACCTGGTCAGCCATGTAAAGGAACTGTCAAGGTTCCAGCAGAGCAGGCTTTGGTCATTCTTAAAGAGGAGCTCTTTGAGGGTTCAGGTGGGGACCGCAGCAAATTAATTCCATCAGGTACAGTGCTGGAAAACAACTGCATAACTCTGCATCACTGAACTCCAGCTTCATAAAATATAAACCACAGCAAGCTTCGTTTCGGTCTTTTCACCTCCTCCTTTGGGGTTATTTTAACGTATAATTCATATGCATTCTACATGATTTTTACACAAAAAATAGTTTATTTTTGTCTTGTTAGCAACATCCTTCCATAGTGTAGCCATCTGCAGACATTGTTAAGCAGTTTTGTTTACTGTACAGTTTGTTTACAAGAAGTTAGTTTTAGCTGAATGGACTCTTCACTTTATTCCCTCTGACACCTCCTTGCCATGATGTCACTCTGAGAATTAGTTCCTGCTAGTACTTTCAGCAGTAGCAGGTTACAGATGACGTATCAGATAAAAACAAATACTGATAGCATGTCCTAAAATATCTGAAATGATAAGGATCGAATAACAACTTTATCCGTACGTTTTAAAATAAAACTATATTAAATACTTAATCTTTAATTGATTTGTTCGTGAATGAAAAATGTGTGGCTTATGGTTTAGTTGCTGAAATATTACAATGTTAATTATGACCTAATGGCTGTCGTTCTCAACAGCCTTCTTTTTTTGTTATCTTTTTTGTCTTTCCACTAGACTCAGTTACCGTGGGATCTGCCTCCGTGCTTGGAGCAGATTTACTTTCATTGTATAAGGGTGGTTGCTGCTCAGATATCAGCATTCACATTGGGAGTACAGTTTTTAAAGCCCACAGGTCATTTATATATGAATAGTAGCAATAGCAAATAGAAATCTAGGTTTAGTAATTTGTCTATTTACTTGATCGCTTTTTTCACTGATGTATTTTCTTTTTAAACAATGGTGGTTCAGCCAAAAGTCTACAATGTAAATATTGAAGCTGTTACTGCAGCACAGCATTTGGTATGAGCAACCTAGTTCATCAGAGTCTGCTGAGTATGTGTCTTCAGAGGTAGGTGTAGAATTGAAGTTTCATGTATCTGGTTGTCAAAGCTTAATCAAAGCAAAAACTCCTGTCAAGAACTTCAAACACATTTACTTCAGAAAAAAAGTGTGACTTATCAAGTACTTGCAATGGTAGCTTTAATTGTATTCTGATCACTCTTGCTGTGGTGACTTGCTGTAATAGCCTGCTGGTATTACAACAACAACCTGTTTTACAGGTGTCACTTTACTGGACTCCAAACTGGCTTCCTAATGCACCACAGCGTTCCAGAAAGCATTCCGAATGCCTCTCGTTCCTGTTCAGAGAACAAAGATCTATAGCATATTGTTTTATTTATAGACAGTCAACCTTTTCTTGGATTTGATTCAGCAGCCCGGCTGTCCGCTTACTGTTGCTGAAATGTACTACTGACTGAAAAATCTCAGAAAAAAAAGTGATTCAAAGGCCACTTCCTTTACCAGAAACCAGTTACAACATGCAGGCTCGCTGAGGGGGTCTGATGTGTCATCTCTGGTTTGCATGGAAAGCAGCCTCCCAGGCAGATCCTACTGCACTCAACCCAATGCCATAGCAAATGCTATTAATAGAGTATGTTGCAGTCTCTAGTTTTGAGAGGTAACCCAGTTTTCCTAATGCGGTGTGCTTAATAGACAGCACTGCCTGGAAAGATGCTTTTGAATGCAGATTTTCCATCTCTGTAATTCCAGCTCGGAATTGTATGTCAGACAGGATTTTGCTGAAGCTTCCTAAACGGATCTTCTCAATCTGTTCTGTGTTCTGCTATTGCAGAGTTGAATTTACATTCCCTTTTTAAGATACATTTGATGTTAAATAATTGCAGAAATCGAAGAATCAGGTTATTGAGTATTTACACGCTGCTGCCAAGCATCTCTGTATAACCCTATATTGCAAAATTGGTTCGTCTCAATCAGCCCACATTGATAGGAAAAAATGGCAACATCTACAAAGGGAGAGTGCGTTTCAGGATGCCACTGTTAGTGTGCGCTGTAGAATAGAAATAACTGAGTATACCTTGTAATGCACATCTTCGCAAATATATACCTGGAGAACTATGCCATATATAGATTGTATTAGACCATTTACCATGATTATTAATGAAATGCTGATACAATGAGGCAGCGATTCCCTTACTTACAGGAAAGCCTGCTAATCTGTGTTTTGCTCTCCATTTTATATTCTGAGGGGTGCGTGTGCGTAGATATTTAAGAATGCTGCCGTTCTCTGTCCTCTCCAGTGCTTTCTTCTTTTGTTGCCGTGTGAAAACATGTGTGCCTGGGATTTTCATTTTCTCTTTCCAGGGCCATTCTTTGTGCTTGCTCCGGCTGCTTCGCTGCTATGCTGAGCGGAAGCTGGTCGGAAAGCTCCCAGGAGCACATCACATTGCAAGGATAGGAGGTAGATGTGGTACTGTATACTTTAAGCAAGATCTGGGGTTGGGATTGTTAGTTAGTACTGTTTACATTTATGCATGGAGAGAGATCACATGGGCTATTTTTTTATCTGTCAGTGATTTATGGATTCTGTTGATGGAAAACATGTGATTTGAACCTCGTTCTAACTCCTTAGCAGGATAGTAGCTTCAGGGCATCAGTTTGCTTTGTTTTCCCTGCTTAAATGAGAGGATTTTTAATGTATGATGCTTTTTTAATGAAAGAAGATCCAGCACAATTGAAATGAAATGTAAGTACCATACATGTTTGGAATGTTGACTATATAGCACAGACACAATGTAGGCATGTCATAGCAACAAAGCAGACTGCAGCAGAGAAATGCTGTTATTTATTACTGCAATTAAATGAAGATGCATTTGTTCTGAGTGTGCCTGCTGCCACAAAAAGCATTTGGATATAAATAAACTCAATAAGATCAATAAATTAAACATGTTTCATATTTTAATTGTATTCTTAAAGTACATAGAGCTAACAAAATAATTAAAGCATATCTTACCTCATACTAAGATTCATGCATTTTAATATTGCAACATAATTTACCAATGTAACTGAAAAAGGCCCTGACTTCAATATGCACCCCAAGGCTGCTGCTCCAAACATACACAAAAGAGCTCCACTGCAAATCAATGCAGATACAAATCAAAATGTAAGAATATTGTCTTACAGATGACTAAATTATATTACCTGCCATGATCCCTGGACCACTGGATCCTTAAATCTCATTTCAGTTGGAATGCTCCCTGTTCTGTAATGGAATGACTGGTTCTGTTCCATCCTTCTTTAACTGATGCTTTAGGGTCTAATGGAACTCAGCCTACAGCCTTAAATTAATCCTTTGTCCTGTAAACCCTACAAACATCTAATTTCCAAAACTGTAACTGCTGGCAGTCCCCTGCCCTTGAACAGTAATTGCATTTCAAGTTAGCCGTGAGTGCTGCATTAGACCCTCGACTGCATTGTATCTGTGTGCCTGCTGCTTACCTTTTGCTGGCTGAGGTTGAATACTGCAATGTTGATAACGGGGTCAAAGCTCTTCTTTGGGATTATATCTATATAATTACGGTAACGGAATCATTTAAGAAGAGGAGGATGGTGATATCTGTATTCTGTACGAATCAATATCTACATGTCTCTTACAAATACAAACATATAGGCTGTGTCACAAGCGTGTCCACAGCGTTGAGTCACAGATCCCTTGATATTAGATGGGGACAACTTACTAACCATATAAATAATTGCTATAGGTCATATTTACTAGATAATACACTCTAAAACTAGCGTTCAGTTTAAAAACATTAATCCTGTAGTGATAACTAGATTGTAACATTCTTAATTAGTGTTAGTATTGTAATAGTTATTATCTCCACTGTCTATAACTGGTAATAGCCTGTTTATAGATTGAGTATCACTGTTTGCAACAAATACCTGAATCAAAGTTTAAAGGAATCCACATGCAGTTTGTTAAAACTGCCTCTGTCTTTCATGACAGCTGCTTGTATTAGAATGCCAATCCATCATTTGAATGTACCGCAGTGTGCAAACAACCCTCTATACAGGGTATATACATATACCTGATGTATATAGATATACATATACATCTGCTGTATTGCATGGGTTACCATACAGAGCAAGTAGTAGTAAAATGATCTAAAATAATTGTCACACTAATAAGGGCAGGGTTTTCAGTGCTCTGCAAAAACTGAAGCCCATGCATTGAATTTGATCCCCAATGTGCCTATTTAAAAGTGTCATGACAAGTACGGTTAGTGTATGTTTTTTTCTTCATGAGCTATAGCAGCGGTTAACTTTGTTTAAATGTAGGATGGCATGCATTGAGGCACTTTGTAATAAAAAATAACATATTGTTGTCTAAGAGGCTTTCTCTTTGCTTGTAATAATTTCTAAAATACAAAACGAAATTAGCCTGAACTTCAGTTAATTGTATTGCATTTCCTGACTTAGATGGACACAGCATTGGGAATTACTCAAGAGACACCCACACTAAATAATGTTTAGGCTATTAGGTCATTCCAAATAATAATATGCACATTGTTTCAGCCAGGTGCTGTCGGTAGCAGACATGTATGGATTGGAAGACCTGAAGGAAGTAGTCGTGTTTGTTCTGAAGAGAGACTACTGCAGGTTTTTCCAGAAGGTGGTCCAATTTGTTTTCAAACATTATGCAGCTGTGGTATAGTCTGTCGTAAACATTTAAACATCTAATAATGCGAATGTGTATTGTTTTACATGAACCAATAAGAAACTGACTGCGTGATTGGTAGTTACATGCAATTTAAATGTATAATGAAGCATGCTTGAAAAGCAAAATCCGGTATATGGAAATTGCCTTTTTTTATTTAACTAAGCGTTCTAATGATACTACCTTTCTAAGGGTTTGGCAGTAGCTTTCTGTAATTGCATATGTTCCAACTTTTTGAGGCGTTTCATTTCACTTTTAGTGTTCAGAAGGTTACTGCGCTCACACGAATGTCATTGCCCTGACTTGGATTCTCATCTGGTTTCTAAAACATGTGACAGCACTATTATAATGCCCATAACAGATTTGCTAGGCTGACATCTTCCTCTTTCAGTCTCTTTACTTAGTTTTTTTCTTTATTTTCGGGAATTTGTGCTGCGTGAAGCGCTTATTCATTTCTGTACCAGCCTAAAGCAGTGTTTCAAAGATTCACTGAGCTGCATTGGTGGTCAGATCCCAGAGGTAAAAGGCAAGCACAGTTTTATCAGGAGAGGGGAGAAAAAAAAACCTGCAAGAATATATAATGGTATTAGACTTGAAGATAGAAATGCACCATTTCAACAGAATATGTGTTTCTTAATAAGTGTTTAACACCTACAGCTATGGGTAACAATTTTGCATGGCTTAGAATTTTAGGATTGAGACATCATTAAAAAAAAAAAAAAAAAAAAAAAAACAATATATGAAAATAATTTTGATGTTTTATTTAACATCATGTAATCAAAGAAACAAAAACATGATATCGCAAGTGTCTGCTGGAAGCCACACTAGTAGTACAGTATTTCATGTTAGATTTCGAAATGTCACATTTTTCAGTTTTTCGTCAAGTATATGGAATACTACAAAGCGTCATCTAGTTCAATATGTTGAGGTAATATTATTCAGCAAATCATTCATTCAACTTTAAAGGGTGATGCAAAATGTTTGGCCATAGCTGTATTGGTGAATATGGAGTTGCATGTTTAGATAGAAGCATTTAACTTTCCTTCCCTTTACTTTTCCAACTAGTAGCTGGTGTGCAGCAATCTGTTTTGGAGTGCCTATCTATAGCCCATTCCTTGGGGCTTGAAAGTCTCTATGCCTCCTGCACAAGGTGTGTTTTCCTTTTCTACAACTGCAGTACCATTTAAAAACCTTTCCTCACTTTACACCACAGCTCAACAGTTACAAAGACTGTACTAGTATAGTCCTTCTAGTTTTCTGCGTCACAGGTACAAGAGTTCTGTCATACTGTACATGATATACACTAGCTACACATTGTTCCATCTTGCACTGCTTCCAGAGGGAGAATGTTTAGCACAGCAGCCTCCTTGTGTGAGTTCATTGACCGTGCTCCTTTATTTAATTATGCTTGCCTTTTGCAGGTGGGTTGCAAAATATTTCACAAAATGCTGGTCTGGAAGAAACTTTACATTCCTGCCAGCTGAAATGCAGAGGGCATGTCTAACTGCTCTCACACAGTCCATGAGTCCATGGTGTCGCGTGGAAGGAGCAAAAGTTATTTAATGTGATTTGATGTTTTTTTTTTTTTGTCTAGTCCTAATGTGCATGTTCCCTTGTTCTATTTTCACAATTTTGAAAAATGTCACAAATTGAATCAACGTTAATTACTTCATTTCAAGTAATGGATAGCTAGATGGTGCCAAATTTATCACTGCAGATAATGGAGTCTGTTTTGTTTTGTTTAGAAAACCATTGTTTTTGAAGTAGTAGGACTATGCAGCTGCAAATTTATAGGCTGTATGGTTTTTTAGTTTAGATTTAGTTCTGAGTCCTATTTTTAAGTTATCTTTTGAGCAACCAAAACTACTTTTGTGTTTCGCATAGGTGCCATTGGATCAGTCTTTTACAGCCACTGGTTGGCTCCAGTTATATAGAACTGTACAGATCTCTGCTTATTTTGTTCTCTAAGATAGCAGGGCTTAAGTGTCTCAGTGGTTAACATAACTCTTTGATTTAAGAAGTCATGGGTTTGCTTCCTGGTGTGACTGACTCTGCCTAGACACCAAAGACCAGATGGTTATTTTACAGTGTTAAAGTAAGCTTTATCTGTCTGTGTATTTATGGATCTGTGTTAATTAACTGTGATTTTTTTTTAAATTATTATTATGATAGTTTACAGTCCAAACTACCCATTTCCCCTGACATGTGGGCTTCTGAAACTATAGATGCCATTCCATGTGATAGTATTATTGGCACTCAGATTTTATTCTATATATTCTATGTTTCTTAAAACATACAAAAGTGAATAAAATTATAAAACAAACAGCCAGCAGCTTTATCACTCTCATTCCAACAAGCACAGTCCAACGGAGAAAAAATAATGTATTCAAAATATAGACATAGCTCAAAGTCCTCCCAGTTTCTTTTTTTTCTTTTGCTGACAAGATGAAATTTGAAAGGTGTTTTATGCAAGTATTTTTCAGGTATCGGTCAATTTCTCTTGTTTCTTCTACTGAATGCAAATATGACTTCATATATATATATATATATATATATATAGTGGATATTATATTATTTATTATATATTTTATTTATTACACAGTAAAATCTGCAGAGGATTTTACTTCTGGTATTAAGCTTTTAAAGCATTGTGAATATTTTACACAACAAATAAAACATGTCATGTTGTCTCTTGGTTAATCTGTTAGTTTAATTCAGTTGTTTAACAGCTGTATTGTATTTTACTGCACAACGCTGAATTGCTCCCTTGAGTTTCTGACCTTGGCATGAGATAGCTGTGTGACAGTGGTTTGAGGAAATTCTGTAAGAATTGGTGGAAAGCAGATTAAAGATAATATGCAGGAACTTCTGTGTGGGAGTGGAAGAATTTTAATCTGGATTTTAAATCTGTGCTGGCCCAGGTTGTTGTTGTTTCTTTTATATATATATATATAAACGGAATCGAGCAGCAGACAATCCTCATTCTTAGTGATGACATCATTGATTTAGTTCAGGGAGTAAGTAGATTCTGAGAGGAGTAAGGATTGGTTGCCATGGCAATGTGGCTCCGGGCAGCTGCTCATTCGTTCTTTGCAAACAGGGTTTTGCGTGTGAAATCCAGGCTCTGCATGAGAAGCTGTGGACGTTTCTGGTTCAGTTTTTCTATGCTGTTCGTCACACAGAGGGATGGAATTTGATGCAAACGCTGCACAGGGAGCAAGTAGAAGCAGGTATGTTCCCGTGAAGACATCTTGTTTATGCATATTTATGACGAGGATTACTGGAACTGCCCGTTGTTTTCCCATGCTGGGTTTTTTTGTGATAATTTGCTGGCTAGCGTAAGGCACTACTAGCACAGGTATTTATGTATATTGTCAGTACAGCATTTAACGGTAATAATTTGCTACTGAAATGCAAAACCATTAGTTACATATTAACCAAAGTAGCTAATGACCTGCCTAGTAAATAGTCTAGCGTGTATTTATTTAACTACGTAACTAATCGCTCTCTGTCTTGTAAATGGATGCCGATTCAAATAATTCATAAAATTATTTTACAGTATATTTAAAGAAAGATTAAAACTGAAATGTAAAATGAAATGTTGCATTTCTCGTGTTGCATTTTGCAGAGTTTTGCCTTTTGTAAATGGGGGAAATAATGTGAATAAAAATATTTTATTTTTTTGTTTTTGTTTTTGTTGAAATATAACATTGCAATATTTAACATTTAAATCTGTAAAACGAAAATACAATACATGTCTGTTTAGCTATGGCTTGTCTGAATTTCTAATGTAAATGTAAAACATGAATTATTGATGCTGGAGATTTTTAATGCCTGTTCCGTTTTCCCGTCATTTAAAGTCACACACCGCTCTTAAATCTCATGTACTTGATGGGGATCAGAGGCTACTTGTATTCATGGTAGCGTTCGACTGAATTGTGAGCTTTATTTATTTTATTTCCTGCTTTATTGAGAGTCCCTGAGGAGCAGCAGGATGCTCATTGAAGTAATAGCAGACACACGCTGCTGTTTTTCCTTCATTATTTCACTTTGTCGCACATATGCAGGACCAACTCGACATTTTGTTTAATAAATAAATGTAGTGGACTTGGTCCTAAATAATTCTTAAGTTTATGTTTCACTTTAAATAATATGCAGCGGATTTTCAATTTCAAATCCTTTCATTTTGCTCGTACAGCAAGAATTCCTTACAAAAACATATACTGCAGTGTAGACTTTAGTAAATGACAGGAAACACGGTATTCTGGACACAGACCATTTGTAATGCAGCAGATCTGCGTAACTGGTTTATTTTTCAGTGCATGTGTTACTGCAGTGTCAAATACTGCAGTATTAATAATGCAGTGCTACTTTGGGTTTATGTTGCTGGTCAAGACAACAGTGTGAAATATACTGTGGATTTTTTAGTTACCTTTTAATGCATTGAGTGCTTTATTATTTTTCTTTCCTTAGTAGCGTTTGACAGGGGTGACAATAGAAGACTTGGCAAAAAAAAAAAACGACATTCAGTAGTTCAAAGGTAAAAACCACAAATTTTACTGCGACAAAATATATTAATATTGTGGATCACATTTTTAAATCTAGTTACATTTTTTATTTTATTTTTTATTTTAATCACTGTAAGAGCTTTATGGGTTGTATAACAGGTAGGTCAAGTGTCCACTTCAAAATGAAAACCAGAAGCTACCTACTGCATTAATTCAAAGTTTATTTACAAATTATTTTAATGTTTTTTAAAAGCATAGGATGGAACATAAAATCTTAAAACAAATGTATAAATAAAAACAAAGTTGAATGATCTTGGCATTTGAGAAATTGGTGATCAAAGCTTTAGACGAGTGTGAAAAATGAATGTCCTGCCTTGGCTTTTCGTCTCCTAAAGGCTTATTAGGCAACCATTTATTTTAGCACTGTACTAGATGTTCGATCTTTCATTTTTTCTGTGTTTGTTTTACATCCATTCTGTATAATCATCCATAACTTAGTAAACACTCTAGTGCTGAATTTAGAAATACTAAAATAAACATAATACAGTCAATGACAAACCTTTCGACTGGAAGTCTCTGTTTTCATTTTGAAGACGTTCTGTAGAACATAGGCATGCAATTTTAGTAGCTCCCAAAAACAAATGGATCCCCATCATCCAGAAACCCTTTCCTTTGTACCTGCTTCATTGCAACAGTGGTCCTTATAAGTGGCTTAAACCGTAAACACAGCTATGACCTGGAAGCTTCCAGCAGGTCGTATTGTACAGTATGCTAATAGGGGAGCTGAATTCCAGTGCAGTGGTGCAGCTGTACAGGGTTTGCTTCACTTGCTTTAATGTAGTACTGGTTTTCTCTTGTCAACTTTTTCAGAATGGCAGATTTAAAATGTAATAAAATATATTGCCTTCAGTTTACGTCCCCTGAACATTTCAGATTTATGACAAAAATCAGCGTTGACAACAGAAAACTAGAGAGGCGAGTGAGAGACTCTGATGTGCTGTCTGTGTAGAGTATTTGGCATTTACGGTTATGAGTTGACTTTGTTTAATTTTGGATTTTTTTTTTTTTCTGTCCGCAGCAGCATATAAAATGTTCTTGGGTTCATCTAATTACATCTGAAAATCCAAAGCAAAGCCCCCAGGAGGAGAGGAATGCACAAGCACCCCGGAGTCTCTTATCGAACAAGCCAGAGAAAATGAAGTCTGATGGGTTAGGAGCAGCTGGATACAATGCTGCTGCCGGCAGGGTTACCTCTAACAAGGCTACAAAAACAAATGTTTCCAAGGGAAAGGACAGCAGCAAATTGGCTAAGGATGCCAAACCCGCTGACAAGAACTTACCTGCAAAAACAAAGGCGACTGCAAAGGCACAGCCTGAAAACAATGGCAGAGAAAAAGCAGAAGGCTCTGCTGGCAGCAGAGGTGATACTCCCCCTTTGTCTGCAAACGGACCAAAAAATGTGCCAAGTGGGAAAGGAATCAAAGATCAAGATAGAAAAATAAATCTGGGTGCCAGGTCCAAAGCTCCTGCCAGCGTCTCTGCTGGTCAGATTAAATCAGCCAAGCCTGCAAAGACGTCTGTGGGAAAGGAGCCCCCTCTGGCACACAAAGAAACAAGCCCCCCCAGCAAGCCTGAACCCATGAGTACAGGGGCATGCTCACAGGCTGCTGGAAGTGGTGCCCATCTCAGGAAGGAGAAGACAGCTGGGGAAGGAGACAACAGTGACATAACATCAGGGAGTGCTTCCCCGCAGAACAGCTCCAGCAGCCCAAGAGATTCAACCACGGGTTATTATTATTATTATTATTATTATTATTATTATTATTATTATTATTATTATTATTATTAGTAGTAGTAGTAGTAGTAGCAGTAGCAGTAGTAGTAGTATATAGTTCTATTTATGTCTTCCTTAAAAAAGCCATAAAAAATAAGAAAGCCGAATAACCAGCCTAATGTTACATCCATGCCCTTGGGTATTTGGTTCCCTGAGAATCAGATAGTAATACTTTATGATTATGCAAATCTTATGCATACTTTAAAAGTGTTTTGGCATTATACCTTCCCCTCCTAAATACACTTGGATTGGCTTAATGCTTGACTACACAGAAGTACTGCTGATTGTTTGTTGTTTAGGGTTTATTAATTTCATTGCATGCTGTGTTGTGGTGCTCATTACAATTCTAGATGGTAGGGCTGAGCAAATGTTTGTATGGCAGCAACCCTGTCCTTTAGGAGACCCCTTGCTGTACTGACATACTGTTCCTGTTCTTATAGCCTCTCTTGGCAGAGCTTGCTTCATTGTTCACCAATTAGAGCCAGCTGTGGAGTTCCTGTTGGCTAAGGAACTGCGTTAAAGCCAACGGAAAGGCTTTTTAATTAGCACCCACATGGTCTTTGGGATATGCTTGCTTTGAAAACACTGAGTTCTGCAGTATTGGCGTAGCGTGTGAAATGCAATTAGTTGCATGTGGTTTATTACACTCCAGTACTGTTTACATCTACATTGTTTGCATGCAGTGCTGTGTCTCGGGTATGAAAATGTAAGCACACTGCCTTGTTCTGTAAAGCACACTTGTGTTTCACAGGTACAAGACCAAAGATTTCTGTGAAGTCGGGCAGCAGGACCTCTGTCCAGAGGATGGTTGATTCAACTAAAACAAACGGGTGAGGTCTGGCATAATATTAAAATGCAGTCTTCCAAATACAAGGATTCAACATTAATTTTTATCTTACTTTCATCTACTACTCAGAAGAGACAGGAACAAAAAAACATACAAAGGTTTAGTTAGTCTTTACTTCTCTCTCCTGGATCATTTTTGAATGTTCTGTATTCAGTATCTTCAACCCCACTTAAAAGATTTCTTCATAGATTTTACAGGATCCTGTGACAACAATACAGTTCTGTCTGGCTATCTGTGATCAGAGTTGTCCAGCTAAGGTTTACTACTCCTCTCCAATAAGGGAATGCCAGACAGACAGAAATATTTTCGCAGAAAATAACACCCCTTGTCACACAGCCAGACACGCAAGAAGCTTGTTAAGAAGCCAGCATCGTTATAGTTCAGCTGGGGGTTGCCAAACATACTAACAGACAAGGCCATTCCTGTTTTTTTTGTCAAAATGTGTGTTATTTTGAGGAGCTAGTGTTGCTTTGTCTTAGAGTCGTTATAATAACACAACATGCTTTACTTTTTCAGTGTGGCAAGCAAAGCAACAGTGAAAGACAGCAGCAAAATAAAACAACCAGCCCTTTCAAATAAAACAGCAGATGGGAACACTGCATTGAAAACTGAGAGGAGAGTGAAGAGCACTCCAGCAGCTTCTGCGGAAAATCATGGTAATAGTTCTATTCATTTCTATTCAAGAATGTGTGTATATATATATATATATATATATATATATATATATATATATATATATATATATATATATATATATATACTGATGCACAAAAGAAACGCAACACTCGGGTCTAATGGATTTAATCAAATATTTTAAACCTAGATATCAAACAAAATCACAGAAAATGCGAAAATGCTACAGACCAAAGAATCATAAGTTTTCAGTATGAAACGTGACACATTGTCAGAATGAAAACTTTACAAAGTTAGTATCGGGTATGACCTCCCTGAGCATTAACACAATCCTGGCAGTGTTGACGCATAGACTTGATCAGCCTCTGGATAGACTGCTTGGCTGGTGGCGGTTGTCTACTGGGAATGGCACTGGTGATTTTGGTCGCACAGATGTTCTATTGGACTCAGGTCAGGAGAAAAAGCTGGCCACGGCAGACCTTGACATTGTTTTCTTGAAGTCGTGCAGTTGTACTCCTAGCACTGTGTGATCTTGCATTGTCCTGCTGGCAAGTTGACATTTCCAGTCGTATCTTTCGCTGTTCTTGCGTTAATTAAAGTCATGTCTTTTCGAGTGGCTATTTGTACACATTCTTAATCAACTCGTTTTGGCAATAATAACTCGTTCAAATACCAAACACTGAGCACCTGGCATGTTGATGAAATCACACGACTTGAGCTCAGTAGTTTGTTATCCCAATACTACTCAAACAATCAACAAACCTATCTGCTCACTATTTAAAATGTAAATAACACTATGTATGTGCCCAATGAGCTATTGATGTAACACTTAGATTGTTGTGTTTTCATTATATGTATATATAAAGCCTGCAGAAGGTCGCACCTATATGACTCTCTGAGAAAAGTTACCGTAGCTATAATATTCCAACATGTTTTGGCAAATGTGTTAACAGTAAGAGCCCCATAAACAGACTGCCACTCCTCACATATTGATATACAATATGTGTGAATGTGTTGCTGACCTATACAGTACATATTTATACCTGTAAACCCAGATGTAGATGTATCTGTTGTAAAACAGTATCCTCTCTTTTTATTTAGGACTAAAAACTGTGGCAGCAAGTGCAAGAAAGCCTGTCTCGCCGAGAAAAGATGAGACCAAGCAAGCTACAAAAGTCTTGACGCCAAACAAAACACTTTGTGACGCTCCATTGGAATCTACAAAGAAAAAGACGTATAAGCAGTCGAGTGCAGCAAGGACAGAGTTAAAAACCAACTCAAGACCAGCAAAGGTTGCTGCTGGAAGTTCAAAGCATACCGTTGCTGGAAGCAAGAGTGTACCAAAGCAGAAAAGTACCTCTGAACAGCCAGCATTAAAGCTGACATCTAAATCATTAGGATCGGAAAAACAAGCTCTTTGTGGTCTGAAGAAACCCGCATCAAAAACCAAGGAAGCTTCTAATGAAAAAAGTTGTACTTCAAAAAGTGCCGGGCCCAAGCAAAACACTCCCACAGCTGTCAAAGGTGAAACTTCAGGAGGCAGTCAATTAGTGACAGCTGTCTGCACTGAGGAGCTCAACTGCTCTCAGCAATCGGAATCTACTGGTGGTGCACAACAGAAAATGGAACAGTCCGTTGCAGCTTCAGCTTCATGCCAGCAACCTGACAGAGTCAGATTTCATCAAAGCTTAGAAAACAGTGTGCATAATTCTGAACCACTAACGGATAAGGAAGATTTGTGTATTCCCAGGAAGAGCAAAAATGAACCATCAGTAGCATTATTGCATGACAAAGAGGATTCCAACGATTCAGCATTTAAACGCACAAGGGACTCAAGCCAGATATGCTCAGTTTTATCTAAGGAGAGTGTGAATCTTGGTAGTCAGCTTCAGGGTAAACATGCACCACAACCTTCACCTCCAGCAAAGTCAGATACTGCTACAGCTCATGAGACTGTCAAAAAGGAGGCTATGGCATCGGATGAAACCAAAAACTTTGCAAAGGTAGTTTTAGAAGATTTTACTGGTGCATGTAAAATCACCGAACAGTCAAGCACAGCTATTAATGTTAACCCTTCTACAACAGGGTGTGTAGTATCATCCAGGTTCTGTACCAGTCAAATACAGCCATTATCGCTGAATTCTCCCAAGGATGTGGTTACTGTGGAAACCCCAGAGAGTCACGAGGACTCCGAAATGCCTCATGAAGACCCATGGAATACACTTCATCAGAGAGGCAGCCCCGAGTCTGACACTGGGAGTGTCACCACCTCTTCCGATGATATAAAACCCATGTCTGAAGATTATGATGCTGGAGGATCCCAGGATGACGACGGTTCCAACGAAAGAGGGATTTCAAAATGCAGCACAATGTTGTGCCACGATTTCCTTGGAAGAAGCAGCAGCGACACCAGCACACCGGAGGAGCTGAAGATGTATGATACTGGCTTGAGAATAGAGATCAAACTTAAAGATAAGAAGTCATCGGCAGAACCCTTTCACAGACGCTCGATGAATAACGATGACAAGGGCAGGAAGAGGACACAGGCGTGGGCTCACCAGGAGGAGGTACTCATGGAGGACGAGGCCTGTGAAGAGGAGACGACCGCCATAGTCAAGAATGCTCCCGAGCAGCAGCTGTCCTCCTCGGATGAAGAAACTGAGGACGAGAGATCAGAGGCTGAAATCCCAGAAGAAATCCTTGCTCCGCCAGACCCTTCCCCTCACCACTTTCAAGGCTTCGTCAACCTGGCATTTGAGGATATCGCTGAACAAGAGAATGAGGTCCCGGAGTTACAGTCTGCTTCGAGTTTCAGGCGTTCTGTACTGCTGTCAGTGGATGAATGCGAGGAGATGGGATCCGAAGAGGGCGGAGGACAGACCCCACCTTGCCACCTTGCAGACTCCCTCACTCCTTCAGAAGTGTTTGAAGGGGCTGCTTGTGATCGTTCTGAGCCACGGGGTAAATCCTTCTACTCTAGATACCCCCTGGAATTGGAAGAAGGTTATTTGGATGGGGATAAAGAGAAAGATAATGAACTAGTTAAAAAGGGCAACTGTCAGTCTGGCCCTAGTGATAATCCTCCTGGCGGTAAGCCACAGGTTGACATTGAGAAAAGTGAAAGCACTGTCCCTCTTACTGAGAATGAAACAGGAAAGCCCCCCATCCTGATAGAAGGTAATAAACTGCATGACACCCCCAGTGATCCCCCAGCACCAGCAAGTGACGTTAGACCCCAAGAAAGACCTTGCCACTTGGATCTACACCAGATTGAGAAATACCATGATAATGGGCTGTGGAAAAACTCTACAGAAGCCCTGGACTGTAGGAAAACTGAGTTGCGTCTTAACTTGCAAGAACAACATGTGAAAGGGAGTTCTTTGGTGTCAAGTGAACAGAATGTTTCCACCTTACCAGCAGGTAATGTATAATGTTAGGATGTTGCCTAAATAGGAAAAAAAAAAAGTCATTGCTGTGAAGCTAGTCGGTGTGGATGACAGAAGAAAAAAAAAAAATATATATATATATATATATATATATATATATATATATATATGATATATATATATAATATATATATATATATATATATATATTCATTATCTGTGACCTGTTGCACAGTAATGCGTTTACACGGATAGCCAGTGCTGATTTAGGGAGGTTTCACTCAAAAGATGAAAGGACTACAAAACCAGTCAGGGACGAGGTTAGTGGGCACAGAATGAATCAAATAGAAGTTGACGTATTTTTTTCCCATAGAAGAGGTTTTACAATTTAGTTTATTTAGAAATTCTCGTATATATGGTACTTTAGTAGAGCATAAAGGCATGCCATCCATATGATGACTATAGTGATCTCAAAAGGAAGAATTGGGTCATGATTCAGTTCATGATGTTGGGCCTTTTAATCTTTAAACTTTAACTAAAATGGAGTGAGTTTGTAGTCCATTTGCATGTTTCAAAATGCTCTCAGACTTTAGAAAAACGTGTAGGCAACCTTAAAACAATCTTTGTTTAACGTTTTGTGAATAGGGCCAGTGCCTCTATATTTCTAACATTTATTTGGGCATGTTTAAGGCCCTTTTATTTGGATGCAAGGGTAAAAGCAAAGGCAAATTGTCAGGAAGAAATAAAACAATTTTAATGCTGTAACACCAACACGAAACAACTTGGTTGCAAATTATTATAATAGTTTGTTCTTTGCTGGTTTTATACTCTTAATATGTATATTTCTTTCTTTCTGAAAATATGCCATGCACTTCAATATAGGGCCCAGAGTTTTTGGTCCAAATCAAAATAAATCTGCCTTGTGACAGGGCTATATTTAGGCTGCTATTTGATTTAATTTTTTTGCCAAATCGACGACTAATGTCGACTTTTATTTTTTAAAGAATTTACCTTTTTTTTTTTTTTTAATTTTTATTTTCAATTCAAGCAGAGAATGGATGAAATCGACCTTTATGTTTTAAAAAATGGACTGTTTATGCCACTGTGAAGCCCCTTTATTATTCAACATGCAACAAAACTGTGGTCACCAACATTTTAATAGAACAACATTCAGATTGAAATGAAGCTCGGTCAAAGCGTCTCGATCACAGAACATTTGATTCTAGGGTTTTGGCAAGCTATTGGCTCTTTTAGCAGATCCAAAAACAAAAAAAAGGAAATGTCTCAAATAAACCGCAGAAAACGCAGCATATAAACATTTATTACACAGACTTTTAGCATATATTATACTCATGAACAAAAACAGATATCACTGGAACTAACCCCCCCTCCCCCCCCCCCCCCCCCCCCCCCCCCCCCCCCCCCCCCCCCCAGAGACACTCTTATGGTGGTGTCGACGCCTGCTTCGCCCTCCCTAGCTTCTACACAGCTGGTCTCAGATGCCATGTTTCAACAACACCTGCCTCAGCTAGTAGCAATGACCAGAATTGCTTCAAAACACAGAGCACACACTAAATCAGGAGGGAAACCAGCCAGCACCGGATTCTTGTTTTTTCCTGCATTTTCACCAAGCAAGCTTCTATTGTACTTTTTTTTTTTGTGATTGCATGTGTTCAACCATTTTCTTCATCTCCAGTCCCACGTTTCTTTACAGTTTTCGCTTCAAAGTCAGTATTCTGCACAATACTCATTTAGGGTTTTCCTCTCACACCACATTTTTTAATCTAACAAGTAACTATCACAATATATATAGCAAAAGCTTACCCACATCTTGCCCGCTAATTTCAAAGTCGGCGCATTTAATGAAATGTAGACGGCAAATGAAAGTGCACAGTTGGTGCCGGTCTGATGATTGACAGGCATTTCAACGAATGAGAGCATTCTAGCGCTGCTTCAGGCAAAGAGATCTGTCAGAACAGGGGAAACCATAGTACTAACAGACCGCTGAGTTGACTGACAGCAACACCCAGCCATTCAGAGCGGAGTGGAGACTGGACAGACAGCAAGTATAAAAACTGCACAAACTAGAAATGATTTCCCTATGGTTATTTTTGGTAAGAAAATAACGAGTGGTTTTACAGATGTTTATCCTATATAAATCTATTTCAGTCAAACTCATATTTTTTTGATAATTCGAGCTTTACCTATTTTAATATCGAAAAGTAGCAAGCCTAGCTATATTTATTAAAATGAATAATGCACTTTCATATATAAATAGATATTTAAAGAAGTTGTGCTGCATTAATACATTGCTGTTCAATTTGAACATAACATACAGCATTTAAAGGCCATGATTTGTATTTGTCATGTTCATGCCCTGTATAATCTGGTTGCATATCTTTTCATGCACTGTATAATCTGGTTGCATATATTTTGGCAATTCATTAAAAAGTGATGTGGGGGAGAAACAACCCAGTGCAGTCGTAATTTGATTATATTAATCTATTTTAGTAAAAAAAAAAAAAAAAAAAAAAAAAAGGATCTGTGCTTAAAGTAACTGATGGATAAACTTCATGAAACTAACGTTGAAACAAAGGTGGTTTTGAGAAATGTCTTTTGACAGAATCTGTCCCTGGATCAGTACATTTTTTATCAACCTGGTTTTAACGATGCTATATCAAACTCTTGCATGCCAGGTTATATATATATATATATATATATATATATATATATATATATATATATATATATATAATATATATACACACACATTTTGTTTGCTGTTTATTGTAATTGAGTCTTGCTATGCTGCCCAAAATACGTCATTTATTCTAGTGTGTGTGTTTTTGTTAAACTTTAGTTGGTTAGAAACCAAGGTTTTTTATGCAAATCTCAGTTTTTGGGGGATTTTTTTGCAATACATATGCATCAGCTTTCTATTTTGTTATACTTTTGTGGTGCTTTAAGCTTTGTTTGTATATTTGATAAATGTGGTTGCTAGTTTGTTATGTCATGCTTCTGTTATGTCTCTCTTTTTGCCACTTGTGTCAAATGATACAGCTATTCCTGTAGCAGGAGTGCTTGGCAGTTTATCTCCTGATTCTGTTTACAGATAAAGCTTGCATGTGCAGACTGCAATGTGTGATCCCCTCCCTCCCTGTATTACAATACTGAGCCTGAGCCTTTTCAACCTGGTGTAGTAAAACAGATAGCACTTGGACAATACAAAGCCTGTATATGTGGACAGTCAATTATCATCATGGCAGGAACAAGATACATTGCTTCCACAAGCTTTATTTTATTTGTTCAGAGTAAGCAACATACACTATAGCCAGATATGATTTATGGGCTTGAGTACAGTAATCCCTGCTGAACAAAAATGGACTGCTGTAGTATTGAGATAAATGGCTTTTTATAATCCCCTGTACAATAATTTGATTTGTAATATATGCTTTACTGCATTTGTTCTAAAGCTCTGCAGTACCAGAGGCAAACAATTGATATGCAGAGGGATTTTAACCCTGCTTAATGTGGAGTTTATATATATATATATAATTTATGCGTGTCCCTTGAGACAAAACTATGGAGAAAAGAGACTCATTCGGAAAGAAAAAAATATTATGCAATACTTTATGGGCAGCTGTAGACCTTTGATAGCCAGTCTACTTAAATATTGTATTTCTTAAAAGAAGATTTTGGTGTTTGCTTGTATGCATGCTGTCCTAACTAGCAAATGTTTACATTACAGTATATTTAAAACGTATTGTAAATTGAATCAAAGTTAATTGAAATTCAGGATTATGTATTGACCGTCATACTGAAATAAGTGAATTGAAATCTTATATAAGCACAGTGGATTATGATTTTTGTTCCCCCTAAATTGATAGGTTTGTTTTATTTTTATTTTTTTATTCCAATCTGCCAATAAAAAGAGGGTACGGATGTTTTATGGGTAACTCTTTATTCAAGCACCTGATATATTAAAATACTTCTGTACTGTATGTATTAAACCAACATAGGGGGTGGTGGGGACTCAAATGCATTTTTACATTGTGTAGTATTGTCAATTATTTCCAGGAGACTTAGATGATTGTGACAGAATGGAACAAACCTGCACTTCTGACTGCCGACCTTCAAAATCCCTTTCTCCGATATTCGAGATGGATGTTGGGGAAGCCTTTGAACAAAGCGCAGCCATGGAAACGTGCATTGTGGACACACAAGGGGACGAAGACAATCACTTTGCAGAAAGGGACTGGACGCTTCTTAGGCAGCTGCTTTCCGATCACGACTCCAGTTTAGGTATTATAAACTCTGCTCCAGAGGACCTGAACCTTGCCCAGTATCTCATAACCCAGACACTTGTCCTCTCACGTGACAGTCTGAACTCTCAGTGTAAACTGCCTGTGGATAAGGATACCTTCAAGAAGTGGGCCGAACTAATGTCCCCGTTGGAGGAGTCCACAGCCAGTATTACAGTCACCAGTTTTTCACCAGAAGATTCAGCCTCCCCCCAGGGAGAATGGACAATCGTCGAACTTGAAACGCATCATTAACTCTAAAAAAAACCCAGGTCTCTGTACTTTACTGATAGCTTTGCAGCTGCAGCTTTTATAACCACTTTGGAATACATAACAGGAACCCACTTCGACTTGGACATTTTATTTCAGCAGTTGTATCAGGCACATTTTCCATCATTTTTTGTCAGTTCATATTTAAGGTACTTAAGAAAATGTAAGAAATTGTTTTAAAAAAAATGTTGTTTAGCGTGTTAATATTTTTGTATGCTTGATGTTGCTTAAACATTCATTCATAGAAAAAAAAAATTCTCATGTGCCTGTCTTGATGTTTAACCAAAAAGTAGAAAACATGTTAATGAGTTCATTGGTTTACTTTAGTGTTGTAAGATTCAATAAAATAGTGGATGTGGTGCATAGTAAAGCACCAAAGAAATGAATTGCATGCCTTGAACTATTTACAGCCTGAAGGCTAGTGTTCTGTTTGTTTTTATAGTTTAAACTGACATCATTAATAAGGGCATCACACCAGTAAATTGTAATTCCAGCAGTCTCTCAACTTTTCAGCATTACATAAATGAATCAGACTGATCATTTATAACAGTATTCATTTGCTTCACTGAACAGTCTTGTTGGCAGTAAAAAAAAATTAAAAGAAAATCTGATGTGAGTTTTTTCTGTGCTGTCTTAGAAGTATTCTTTAGCATGCAGTATAATTGATTTTGTTGTTTTGCATGATGTGTAATACACTAGCCTACCTACACCCTGAACAGAGAATCATCTTCTCATGAAATACAAATTATTTTAATGAGAAAGGTAACTTATGTAAACTGTATGAATTTTCTAGGAATTATGTAGAATTGTGAGTGTTCCATTAATAGTCAATTTAAACCCTTCCCTAAATATTTTGGATTGCATGTATATGCTTGATATTGCTGAATGCAATGTATCATGGGATGCACATTGTGACACATTGACACTTCAGAAATATTGTATTTTATGGATTTCAGAGGTAATGGGTTAAGACCACTGCTCAAAATATCTCATTAATCATTCAATTAAAATGCCTGTGAATAAGGCCATCTAACCACTGTTTAAATGGGAAAGAACAGTGCACACAGTAACGTCCTGCTGCAGTGAACATTTCCTCCAGCTACTCTTGGTGGGCAATCCTTTCTGCACAAGAAAGTAAGAAAAGATTTATATATTGTTTTCAAATGTTAACAAAGCCAAGGTTGTTAAAACGCACAGTAGGTAGGTTGGCACCACTTTATTCCAAATTAATCTAAAATATAAACAGAAAGTGCGTCATTGCTGATGTCTGGTGTAAAATATTTAAGTTTTAAGTTCAGTATACTAGGTTTCTTTGCTTAACCCTTAAGTGGTGGTAGTTTGTTGCATGCAATTGTCTACATAACAAACATACGTAATTCTCATTTTTGTGCTGCAATTAACATGACTCATTGATTATCATTGAACATAATGCTGTCAATATAAGTTGCTGTTTTCACAGTCCAAAAAGACATTTGCAAACCATACATTAAGAAAATCAATAGATTCCTGAAAACAAAAATGTAATTCTTTCTGTATTACACGTATGCCTACAATGCAATAAAACATTATTATTTTATTATTTTTTTAAACAGGCCTTTCCAGTGCATAAACTACCCCCAAGCCGTCTAGGTTTTAGGCTTTAGTATGTAGCGATCTCTGTTAACTGAGGGAGGCTCATCACACAGACGGAGGGCGGGCACAAAACCGAGAGCGCTCGTACTAAAGCATAGCGATGATACAGCTGTACAAACGAGCCGGCATGCTTTGCAAGGCGGGTATAATTGTGGAATTTCGTCACCTATCAGCCCTGCTGCTGCCTTCCCCCGTGCACGCTGCACTATATTGTAATCGATTACGGTATTCTGCGCACGTAAACTAAAAAAACCTATTTTAAACTAAACAAAAAATACCGCATAAATAACGGTAACAGCGATAAAGTACTATTTTTATTTGAAACCAGGTGTCTGGTTATCTGGTCAGCCCTAGAGCGAGTCACGTCTTGTGCCCGGGTTAGTAAAAGAAGGAGGTGGTAAGCGTTGGGTTTCTAACAAAAACAAAACTGTGTCCCTGTGTATTGAGCACCACATTCAGACCAACGTGTGAAGACTGCAAATTGGTTTAAAATTAGCAGTTCTTGATGGCGAATAACGACAAAGCGAACAGAAAATGGAAGACGACTATCATCATAAGCACAGCTATTCAGGTGACGCGTGACCACCATGGGCTTATGTAAACCAGCGGCGGGAAAATTATTTAACATTTTAAATATACATGTGTTTAAAAATACCCAATTCACAAACTCGCCATTTGTTAGAGTTTATTATTTCTGCGATGTCATTTATTTTTATAAACAAATTAATGGGTTATTTTAACAATAGAAATAAAAACGGATGAGGCACGTGCATATGTCGGTTTTGTATCATTACCAGTTTAAATTAATTTTAAGAACAATTATAAAATGGTTTTACATTAAAGTAGATATTAAAAACATTTAATATTTGAATCTTTTTTAGAATCATGACGTTTCCTCCTCGTTGTTTGCTCAGCAGCATCGAATTCGATATACCGACTCCGTGGAAACGGGAACTCTCATTTTCCCGCTCTCTGGTAAAGTAACTCCGCGGCTGTTTGACTAACACGGTTAAACAGTTTGTATGTCTCAGTTTTAAATATGGCTAGGTCAGTGGTGGATCGATTCGGTCTACCTGGACCCTGTGTCCTCAAACACATTTTGTTCTTTTCAGTAAATGCCCCCCGTCAGTTATAACCTATAGTACGAAACGAATCCTTGACAATAACTGTGAGGGTGGATCTGGTTAGAAAGACTGCTAATGTTTGAGATTCACATACAATCAGACAGTAGACTTATCATGAATACCAGATTTGTACTGATTAGCTGTGTATTCATTAGGCTGCGGAGGCTCTGAAGCACCACTGACTCACGTCAGTTATTTCCCATATCAGTTTGATTGTAGTGCAAGCAAGTATCAATCCTTTTTTTTATTTAAATATCCCCAACCTCCCTACACCATCAATAAAGACAATTGAAACGTATTGTACACGTGTTAAATATACCTCTACCAATAACCGAGCCATCTTATTCGTTGGCTCCCTCTAGTGGACGCAGGCGTGTCTGCCATTACTGTTCTGGCCTATCGTGTACCTGTGAAGTCTTATTTTCAATATCTTCACTTATCAAACGATTAAATATAATATTTGATCAATTGTTTCCTTCTTTGGATTACAAAAGTGATCACTGTTGCCGTGTGTTCACATTTTTCTCAGTGACATGGGTTAAATACTACTATATATTTTTAACACATACACATTTATATTGCTGGGAGCGCTGAATACCAGCTATTTACAGAATAAAATGAGAACATGTCACTAAATGTTTACCCTCATGATCAACAGATGTCCTTTTTTTCATCTAGGCATTGCATTTATGATTGTGGATACTCAAGAGTTTCCTGAAAACCAAGAAGAAACTGCTGTTTTTGAAAAGATTAAGAATTTTATAGGGATTCACAGAAACAGTTTTCTTCTTTTATTAGCTGCACTTCACGGACCAAAAGAATGCAGAATATTATTCAGGATTCAGCAAATGTACGTTTTTGTTTTATTTTCAGTATGTATTTCAATGTGACAGAAAATCAAACTAAGTCTCAGTCTTTATTGGGTTCACAATATAGTGGAACCCCAGAGCTAGACTGCTTTTACACTCATTGGGTCATTCACAAAACTTTAAGGACTATATATGAATATTCTTCAGAGTTTACTGTGACAATCTACCAAACAGCCCATAGCCTTGCTGCTTTTTTTTTTGTTTTGTTTTTTCTTAAGTTCTTAACCTTTTATAAACCTTATAGCAAAGTTTACATGCAACAGGACAATATGTAAGGGATGTTACTTGCTTAAAAATTATAGTTGTGTGTGTGACATTCCATTCATACAAATATAGTTTAGGTACTAAATTGACTGGCATGAAACCTCTTCTAGTTTTTGTAGCATTTAGGAAGATTGACAGGAGGTGCAGCACAATCAAAGCTAATATTGAAATGCACCATGGCTAATCTATACTCTAATCTATACAGATTTCTGACAAGTAATCTTCGTATCATACCTGTCCACAACACTCCTGAGATCATAAAGAGCATGCTGACTATTGCAAAGGTGAGCGAGGTAGCTTTTCAAAAACTTTAAAAAAATCTTTATACCCCACCGAGAAACTTTCATCAGTTATAATGGTTTTGTATTGACATTTCTCAGAATAATTTCGGTTCTCTTGCAGGCAACAAGTAAACCTCATGTTGACAGTGTTCGGGATCAAATGACAATGGCAAAAGCTCAAATCATTGAACGAAGTTCTGTTTGGGAAATGCTTCGTAACCTACAGTTAGGCTGTGAATGAAATCCTCTTTAAAAACAAACAAACAATAACTCACTATATTAATATTGACTTGAGTGGGATTCATAAGGACTGCAGGGGCTACATTGGTTGCAGAATATAAGGTTTATTTCCTTTGTTTAAAATCAAATGTAACATTTCAAACCGCAAACATTGTGATTTAAAAAATAAACAAACAATTGTATTACTACCAGTTGTCAATACTGTGCAACACTGTGCTGATTTTACATTTAACAATTTAGACCTGTGAAATGAAGCGTGTTTCATTAAAAACAATAGCTACAGCATTAAGAGTATGTTTAAATGTATTTAGAACACTTTGCTCTTTAATATCTGACATTAAATGAAAATAGAGTGGAGTGCTAAGTGCTGGTAAATTAGAATAAATTCCTTTTTTTTTTTTTTTTTTTTTTTAACATGCTGCTAATTGTAGAAAACCCAGACATACTCCATTGCTCTTCTAATCCTTAGAATGGTGTAGGATTTAATAATATTTAAACAACCAATATCAAAGACACAAAAGCCATGACACTAATATGCCATTTGACCCACTTTTCTTCTGGTTAGGGTTTTACTTTCACCTCGATGAGCTCTTCTATTCGGGCCAGGACGCTCTCTATTAAATCAAAAGTGAACATCGCTGACTGCAGAACCTAAAATTTCAAGAGAGATTGTTATTTATGGCACAGCTTAGCATTCTCTTGCTAGAAGTAAATACTTTTTTTTATATATATATTTATACATTTCTTAAAGGCACAGACACTGAAAATATATTTTTAAATCTTTTTGCAGAGGAATAATAATAACTTACTTGAAGGTGCATCTCTGGAGTCATATTAGACAGCTTCTCACCACCTACTGTAAGTGTGCAGACAGCCTTACTTTCTTTCGGTCCTACAACAAGGAAAGTGGTTTAACTGAATGCTCATAATTTTCAAATACTTCAGTACTACAGAGCTATTGTTTTTTAGAACAAACAAAAATGAAGAAGCGTGTATGAATATGAATATGGTGAATTTCAAAGGATTGCTGTACAGGTGTGTGGAACTTTGCTATTTATGTTTGATAGTGTTCCTTCATACTGTTAAGTTGGACATTCCAGTAAGGCAGTATCACTAATGATACACTTTTGCTGCTTTCTTTACATTTCAATTCCTGATAATTGCTTAAACCTTGAAGGCTACCCAGGCGATAATACTGGTTTCATTTAGTATGGTTCCTGAAGTGACCATGTCCTCTATATAAACATAATACGTTCTGGAGATCTGGGTTCCAATCTAGCACATTTCGCAAGTGGAATGAGTTTCGTTTTCTGAACCTATTTCCTGAACCTTTGCGTCTCTCTAACCTGTTCTGTTGTTTTCTTTTGTGTTCTTAATCTCTGCTTCATAGTGTGCCTTTGACATCTTCAGTCCAGTGTGCAACAGTTTCAAGAAGTTTTCTTCAATCTTATAGAGTTCTGTCCATATTCCAGTCTAAAAAGAATGAGAGCCATTTGATAAATAACGGTATCATTTCACTGAAATATAATGCATCTGAGGTGTCAATAAATGTGTAACAGTGTTTGCAGCATCTAATAATATATTTGATAAGCACCAAAACAGAACTTGGAAGTGATTCTCACTACTTAATACAAGTGCATTTTGAGATGTATTTGGAATGAGCCATTGTAGTAGCCACTCTGTAAATTCCAACGTTGGTGATGTGGTTAATACACAGTATTTAATCACAGCTGGCAAAAACCATGCCCTGCGATTGGCGATACCTCGACACTTAGGTACAGCTAAATACCCTCTGCATATAAAAACATTACAATGGCAACTAAGTTACAATCTATATGGGTACTGTAATCAAATAGCAGAAATGGACTTGTGCATGTACTACCTTCAGTCTTGCCCCTGTCCACCCCTGCCCCTTGCCCCTGTCCACCACCCTATCAATCCGCCGTTAATGTACACGCATGTGTACATTATTACTTATTTTGTACTTGCTCTAAAATATATATATTTTTTATTTATTTTTTTAAATATGAACTGTTAGGGTAATTCACAGTCACAATATGGTAATACAATATCATGATTCTTCTTTCTAAAAGGCTACTCATTAACATAATCACTCACATGGTTTTCCCATTCTTTGTCCCGAATTAATAAGTACCTCAGAAGGTTCAGTGACCCCATAATCCTACAGGGGGGAGGAGGCGGGGGGAAGAGTCAGAAAAGAACAATAAACTGTTCATTTTCAATCACACATCAGTCTGGAATTTAGATTGCAGTATATGGGGTGTATTCAAATGGTCTAAACATTGACAGATCTAAACACAGCAACTAAGATAATTAATTTTAAAAACAATACACAGCAGATTCTCCAGTACTGTAAACTGGTAAAAACAAAACCAGAATTTCAGACAAGCAACAGAATATATGTTTCTACTGTAAAAGTAAATATCATATGACCATATTAAGACAACCGCTGTATCAGTATGTCATCTCTGTCTGGGGAACCTCACCTGTCGAAGTTCTGAAGCAGGTCTGTTTCAGGTCCTTCGGGCAGAGACAGGACGAGATGTAGAAGAGGAAGCAGCTGTGGTCCTGAGAACCAAACATTACTGTTACCTGGCTGATGAAAGGAAAAAAAAAACATTACATAAATACATTAAAAAAAAATCAGGCTTGCTTTAAGATAAAACACAGCTTTTTATTATTATTACAGTCCTTAGAACTTGTAATATACAGTATCACAGAATGCTCTTAAATACAAAGTATGCCATTTGTAGTTTGTGATAATTTAAATATAATATCCAAGTAATGCAAGTATTTCACAATCATCTTACCTTCAGGGATAAATCTATCTGATTTTTGATGTTTTTTATAATGTAGCCTTGTACTCCTGCATGTTGACTGATCTTTAAAAGGCACCTTTAAAACAAACAAAAAAAACCCCACATATTTCTAATTAAATAAAATGAAAACATGGCATTCAAGCTACCTTCTCAAACTAGGATACTTACCCGAACAATTTATGCTTTCCTTCGGTGTCAAATTTATCCATATAGAGCTGAAAGACCGCAAGTGCTTCTGTTCTCTGGACAGAAAATTAAACAAACATACTTCTAATACTGCTTCACCACAGACCAAGCTGGCCTTGTAATTTGTAAGTTTGTTTTCACAGGTAATACAATGTTAAACATACCAAATGCTGTATAGGACATAGCGTCATCACTGTCACCAAGTCCTACAATGAAAAAGGGAATGAATATTTAACAATCACTTGTTGAAAAGTTACACTTTTTATACATACACAGTCCCAAATCTTTCCAAACATGAAATATTTTCAATGGGCAGTATGGGCTTAGCTGATCTTAATTCTCCATGGAAAATTATATTCTTACAAAGTATCAACAGAACAATCATAGTTTGATGAAAAACTGTGAATATCTTGTTGAAGCACAAATAAGCATGGATTAAAAATGTGAGGTCTATTACAGTAGTCTATGCCTGGAGAATATGATAGTTTTCGAGTGCAAAGATAAAAGAAAAAGCTGAGCATTATACAAAAAAAACCTTATGCATGACTCGGGATGTTCATTGCAAAGTTACGCTGTTTTGTCATTAAAATGTAATAAAAATTAAGGTTTTGAGGAGTGCAAAAGCATAAGCAGCCCACCTGTTCATAGAGATGGATGAATGCTGTGTGTGCAACTAAACAGTGATAATGAAGAGCGGTAAACCATATCGAATCCATTAGTCGCATGCTTTAGAAGTATCTCCGTTCTTACCTCAGTTCTTCATTTGAATACTGCTAGTATTGAAGATGAAGAGCCCCACCCGAAAAAAACAAAACAGCTAATGCATATTTATGAAGGCTGTTACTGATACCTTTTAAACCCTTGTTGAAATGTGTTTACCAGTACAATAAAAACACAACTGTGTCCCTGCATCTGGAAATAACTAAAAACACAGGAGAGCTACAGCCAGGTTTCGTATCCGATTACAAAAGAGTGCACAAAAGGATAAACAATGGAATAAGGTAGTTAAAAATAAAAAATTGCCGTGGAATCATTTTACTACAAAACTGAAAACCACTATGGGACTTTAAAACAGATACCTGCGGCACACTAAGAAAGCGCTTCACTTCCAAAAGCTGCATCGGGAGGATGTTGTCTTCAATCCTCTGCAGGCTTTTCTCATACAATTCCTATGACAGAAAATATTTAAAAATACTTTTTAATCGTATTAAAAGGTTCCAATTATTCACACTTGCAAGCAATAGTCCTGACATCAAGTTTCCTTAGAAGGACAGTTTTTAGTTTCATCTTACTACTGTATAACGTTACTATTTATTAATTTTTTTTACTAGGGTTAAGTGTTCCCATATAAATTTAAAACCAGGTTTTGATTCTCAGTTTCAAAAAGTGTGTCTGCTTGGAAGAGTAGACATGAAACTGGTATATGATGAATATATGACACTGACATGTAAATGATTAGCTTACCAGACCCTTGGATAACATCGACTCTTCTGTGCTGTCAGACGGAAAACATGTTGTTGACATTATCACTTTTTTTCCCCCCACAAAATTATCCCCCTCCAACACAGGATACCCTTTATGCTTGCAACTTGGTAAATTCCTTCTAATGTGGTATTTATTAATAATATATTTCTTACAACCACTAGGGGCAGGGTGTTGCAGGGTGACAGGTTAATTGTTACACTGGTGAAACAGCTGTGCTTTGAGAGAAGACATATTTTAATGTATAATCAAAAAGGGATTGCAACATCTATCAAATTAATGAAAATCCATGGATTTGTTGAAAAAAAAAACAGTATAGATACCTTTTCAACAGGACTTCAATGTACTGCATATTAAACTGAAGAATAAATAGAGGGCTGAAACAAACAAAGAAGATCCAGTTAGGTAAGAAAATTACTTAACTCTAAACAGAGGGAGAAAAAAAATCCTCTTATCCGTTCAAATAATGTGATGTTTTCAAATATAAATAAATTTACAAACACATATATACACACACTACATATACCCCTATGTAAAATATCATATTGGTTACTTCTATTAAAAATACACTATAGTACTTGGCTCTTCTGGTGCACGTTGAAATGTTTTGGTTAGATATACAGTGTAATTATGTAGTCTACTGTTCATAAAAGCTCATTTAGAGGATGCCTTTAAGTGAGATTGCATTGACTGCTTAGTACTGTTGAGATGAAAAATAACAACACCTTAAAAACAGAAGTATGCAGTGTTTTCACAGGGATGGTGTTCTTTCAGTTGGTAAGGAATGTTTTTACGCTGCAGCATTTTAAAGAGGCCACCTGATTTTATAATCTCCCTCGTTATTATGCAATCTGACTTTACATGTAAACAAACTGTGAAATATCAAGGTCAGTTAATTAATAAAGAGTCCCTACACAGGTAAAACGTACTGCCAGCACGCCAAAACCATGAATTACTGAATTATGAAATAACGAGGGAGAACAGTAAATACACAGCGTTTCATAGGGTATAATCTTACCTGAAGACTGTAGGGAATCTTTCAATGCCAATGTGCTGAACAAACAACAAATAGGACAGACAGGCCAGAGACTCCTTGGGGTACTTCACGTCTTCTTCAAGAAAGCCCGGCTCTGCCTTCTTTTTTACTAGGTGATGAAGCAGTAGTGCAGGTAAGGACTCCCCAATGCAAGACAGAATGACCTAGTTTAGAGGGGGAAGAAATCACTGCACTGTAGCATCAACAAAAAATACTGTGTATGATTGAAGTAAAGATAGTTTCACCCATTGCAGGTTTTACTGCAAGCCTGATTAACCACAGTGTACCGGTAAGAAGCTCAGGTGTGTCTTATTAAACTCACAGTAAAACCAAGAATGGATCAAACTGCTATGCAACGGGAGTCTAATTTCCGACCCTGGAGGGCATTGTCATGTTTTAACAGCCCTTTTAGTGCACTGAAGCAAATGAATCTACTCACTAGGATTTCGGCAGCAAAGTGTCTCAAAGGGGAGTCCTCTGCAGATCCAGGGACCTTGTTCAGCTGTGATTGCAGCACTGGGTTGCCCAAGCTCTTCATACAGCTAGAATAGCATAAAACATGAGTGACTACGCAGAGAAACCACTGGCAGCATACAGTATATCCAAAAAGGGAATAAAACACCTAATCAGAAAAAATAGGTTATTTCAGACTTCAAATGGTTACAGATTTGATTCTCAGTCATCTCAAAACTAAGGTAACACAGAGGGTCCTCAGTGGCTCACAGCAAGAGTGCAGGGAAGATACCTACAATTTTAGCAGCTCAGTTCTTTGCTCATTCTCGGCAACGATCGGCTTACTCTCTCGACCTCGGTCGACTTCATCCACGAACGGCTTGACAAACTCAATCAGGGCAGCGCAACACTGGCAAAGACCATAGACATCGTCCTCTTCTTGTTCTTTGGTGTAGGGTACTGGGAGCTGGGAGATCTGATTCAGAACTGTTGACAAAGACATGCCCAGTGAAGAGGCCTTCTTCTTGCCCAGTTTTAGAAGAGCTGCAATGACAGCAACAGTGTTAACGGACAAAGGAAGCCAAGAACCAAGGCTTCAACAAAAACATTAACATCTCAATAGCATCGTTATCTTATTTGTACGTAGATTGTTGTTTTTTTCACTGCGACAAATGAAAAAATGTTGATGCAAGCCTTGGATATTTATTACCCTTTAATATTGTTTTTCATTTGCATCTCTCTGCCGCACAGCAAGGGTTCTGTTGGAATGCATCCTAATGACAATGCAATGTTATGACATATTACCATACACCACCATGAGGATGATTCAGAAATGTAATACAGTCTGCACCACCTAATCGGGATACTGATAATCTGGATTTCTGCTTAAATGGGATACCACTCTGGGAGACGGTTCTTCCCCGTGTTATTTATGTCATTTAATTGGGACGCCACTTTGTTTAATGGGGATACAGTATTTTCAAAACAGAGATCGCTTTTTAGAGCAAGACAGGTTCGCATAGCACAGGGCAGGGAGTACGCGATTATGCTGTGACTTGCATAAACCACATTGAACTCGAAGGAGCTGGAGTCTCCTCTAGTTTCTCAGGCTGCTGTAGTGTGATTTGATTTTTGTCAGTCCCTTAGTTTTAAGATATTAAAAGAACTAAACCCTTACAACTATACAGTGTGGGTGAACAGTTCTGCTAAGCACCAAATTATCAAATTATTTTTCATGGCACAGCAGAGTTCTGAAAATGTATTTTTAAACAGTAAAAAAAATAATCCTGCAGTAGCAAATTAGCAAACTTTAATTTTTTTTTATAAAAGGTAGTTAAAATTGAGTAAACTAATTACACTAGAATGACATGCAATACAAAGTCCATTCAAAACTTTATCAATCCGCACACAAAGTACAGTATAATCTATTACCTGTCTGTAGGGGCTGCAAAAGCAGTATGATGGTTTCTGCTATGTTATCCACATCAGCATCTTCAATCTGTTCAAGTAGGCCCACCAGAAGCTCTTTAGGACTACAGACCTAAATAAACAAATAAGTAAATAAGTAAAGCATCCACTATCTGCTTTCCTAGAAGTAAAAGCAGAAAGAATTAGCCACTAGCGACTTACATTTATAGCAAACATCAAGTCAGAATTGCCTATTCTTCCATTAACCAGAAAGGGGTGGAGATCTACAACAATTCCAACACTTCAGTTTTCAGGGTTTATAAAGCAATTAAGAAATTAGTTGTATTGTTTATAAATGTGATTTAGACCCAAAAAAGGGGCTGGTGACAACCAGGTGAGTAAGAAGAGAATATCACAAACTCTCTTACGTATCAATATAATACACAACTGTAGTAATAGCAAAAATATGACATGAAATACAAGAAACCGTAAAAGCATCCGTCCTGCAGTTCAACTCACTTCTAATACATGTTTCAGTGTTGTCAGGCAATGCTGCAGACTCTCTGCTTCCTTCCTTAGAACAATTTTCACAAGGGGGCCCAGCAGGTTCCAGCCCATACTCTTCACAATCTCCTGCAAGAGCACTCTGTATTAATGACTGATGCTGGTGCCAGCAGTGCAGAGGAACTATCCCAGTAGGTCTACCTTATGTAGCCTTACCTTAGGTATGTTCAAGCTAATCCAAGTCTTTGAAACCAGATGCATATGACTATTCAAATGATATAATGAAGTTAACACATGCACTGTTATAGAAGATGATTTTCATAGCCTCGCTAGAGAAGATAAATTGAGGACTGCATGTGGAATGTCCTCAAAAGTTGCCATCAGAAGAACCTCAGTGGAAGGTGCTGGACTGTACTTGCAAAGTTACAAAACTGAACTGCATCTCCCCCAACACAATCTACACATTTGCCAGCGCAGCTCTGGCCTTAGTGTTTGGGCACTGATCTTGGTTAATGCATTGCAATGGGAGGCAGGGCACTAACAGAAATGTGTGTTAATTTTCTGATAGACAGCGTGTGAAAGACCTTGTTCTTCTCCTCTGTTACGATGTCCATCACCTCGGCTGTCTTCCCTTCCTCCAGGCAGGAGCGGCCTGCCATCTGGAACTGGTCATAGTCTTCTGCTTTAAAGCCATCATCCGGAATCGCTTGCTACAAATAATAAATATAATGAAAAGAAAAAGCAGTAAAATCGTATTTGTTTAAATCTATAATCACATGCAACAATGAATTAGAATCCCTATTCATCTCCATAGCAAGCCAGTGGCTGGTTTTACAGATTAGCACTTGTTTTGGACTGCTTTCAGAAACATTAGATAGTCCAAGATGAGAGCAAATCTGGGTCTGTGATGCCAGCTGTGAAACGCTACATTTATGCCAGCCAGGTAGCCCAAAGAAATCTGTCAACAGATTTGGATTTGTTAGGCTAGGCATGACAAAACAAATATACAACAATCTGGGATCTCTTCAACAACTGATCGAGCTACAATTACACTTTTGTGCTGATTTCTGTATTTAATTGTACTAGCTAATTATTATATTCATGGTTTGTCTACTTCAAGAAATCACTTTCTTCATTGAGGTTAACCTACACATCTCCGTATCACGTCGTGAAGTTGATCTAAAGCCATTTTTTACTTGCTTTCAAGAGCCTTCCTTGGACAGAACACCCGTAGAGCTGAAAAAAAAAAAAAAAAAAAAACTATATTTGTTTGTTTCAGTTGCCATTCCTCTCTCCCATTCATGTAGCTGTAGTAAACATGATAATCTTCCTTTGAATCCTACCTTCGTGTGTGTTTTTTCAGATTTGTAATATTGTAAGTTTTTTTTTTTTTAAAAAAAAAACGTTTTTTAGTCTAGAGCAAGTTGTATGAAGCAGCACTTAGAAAGGTCAGATTATTATAGGCTGTTCCTAAACCTCTTAATAAACTGATATAGGATTTGCTTAACAGACGCTACTGCAGCTTTGTCTTTAGTATTTTCCCTAATTAGAAGGGCGATTTTCGTTTGTACTACTGCAATAATTGTTTTAAAAAAATGTAAATAAGCAACAAGAAAAAGAGTAAGAAAACTCCCCACATTACAAACAACAGAGAGAGAAATAAGCACGTAAAGGAGACTCGTTTCCAATAGCAAATTGCTATATCATAGTCTAATTAGGAGATTAAAAACGTGTCACCATTTGAATACAAAGAATAGACAGTTCCCTTGTGGTTCGCAGCTTTACTGACTGACAATTACACTGCCTAAAATACTGATCAAAATAGGGTTGTGAAACAAAACGTTAAATGAATATTCTGATTTCATTTTCATACTTACAACTCGCCATAAGCGTGTCTATTTGGATGTGTTACTCACCAGTCCTTGGCCCGCTCTGTTTGCCGTAGAAAGGAAACGTCACGGGTAAAAGGTTATGAGCACAAACAACAAGCATGGCGGAAATTCAGAAACGCAGTAGTCGAGCTCCAAAATCCGGAAAGAGAGGTTAGGAGATTCAAAGTTTTCAGAGTTTTTATACTGTTTATAAAATTGACCAGTAACATATTAAAGATAAGAATAAAGTGAAATTGAATCTTGATCAGTTGTTGGTCATGCATTAAGCTGTCTGCTTGCTTGTTTAGTAGGTAGCTATTAATAATATGAAGAAAAAAAAAACAATAACCCGACAGTATAAAGAAAGAGAATTGAAAAATACAAACACGTCAAAATACAGAAGTCTTTTCCCCTCCCTTATTCGCAGTTGTTTGTTCAGGAACAACACTAGACCGGGGGGGTCTCTTGTTCATTTGCAACAGGAGGGATCTGTGATTTTTGAACGCTTGAAACTTTATGCAAAGTGACGAGTTTATCAAAATCTCAACCCGCAAATCTCGGAATAGTGCTGGATTAAAATGGGACTGTCGAATTGGTGGTCAGATACCTCTGTCTCTGTCCAGTGGTGCCCCACTGACTGACTGGTATCGCTCAAGGCAGGGTTGGTGGGGGTGGTATGATTTTATTGATGCATTGCAACAAGCTGTAGCGCAAATTAGTCCTCTGTTTTACCACTGTTACACTGCACATTTATTATAATCCTGGAATAGTTTCAAGTGGTATTCTGTTAAATATATTTCTGTGCTATGAATACAAGTAGTCAAATGTTTGTAATTATGTCATTCTCTTTGCACAGGAGGAAAGCCAGTGAAAACCGTGACTATTGAAGAGGCAGCGAAAAGGTAACTGCACCCCATAGTTTGTGAAAGCCAGAGACCCACTGAAAGTTGTATTTATTAACCAGTGCATGAAATGACACGCAGTCACACAGTTTAGTGGAGCAGCAGAGCGTGAAATAAGTGTTTAACTGTCCGTTAGATAATGCTTCTTTAGTTTGTCAATAACTACACTTATAATATAGATAGGCAGTCGGTACAATTCAAGATAACTGAAATCTGTCAGTGCATTTTTAACTAATGGGATTTTCGAATACTTTCAGGAAAGAAGCTTTGAAGGAAGCTTATAGGAAGAAGTATGAGGAGCAGCAGAGGGCCTTGCAGATTGTGGAGCGACTCCTGGAAGATAACATTGCAGAAGAGTTTCTGGTTGACTGTGTATGCATTTACAGTACAATTTTTACAGTGAATGTTGTTTTATACACTATCCGTTTTGCCCTGGTGTACCTAAACACTGATAATGCATTAGGACAGATAAAGTTTATCAAGCACCTAATCAAATACTGTTTTACCATTTCAGGCAAAGTTCATCACTCCAGCGAACTACAAGGACACAGTGGAGGAGCGTTTTATCCTCAGGATGTGTGGCTATCCTGTTTGTCAAAACAAACTAGTCAATGTAAGGCCACTCTGTGTTTGTAGTCTCGTTGTAAAGGGAAACACAGACATTGCACAGCGCTCACTTATTACATTCAGTCTCTGCCCCTACTCTGGCAACACTAAATGTGGTGTTGAATATTGCAAATTGAACTGTATTATATGTGGTGTAGTCTGTAAATACTGGCACACTGCTCTGTAAAACAACAAGGCTGCCGAATGTACTAACATGACCACAGTGCTAGATGTGTTAGGAGGTGAATCATTCTCCAGATTCAGAAGCAACATCATTCTCCACAAACCAAAAAAATGATTAAACATCAATATCGGTGTCTTGTACAGCACATGTAATGCTTAGCAGTCACTTACCAGTCAGTGAACTAAGTAGTCTGTGGCATACTGAAAGTTTTTAGGCAAGTCACATTCTCATGTATATATTGCCAGTGAATGTACTGTATGTACCAGCAGAGTCAGAAAGTCACATAGCCCTGCACCCAGACCTGTATATTATTTCAATGATTTATTAACCAGAAGTTTGAGCAGCCCCTGTTAAACATATTGTTCTTTTCCTTGTACATTAGTTGCAGGAACAGTTCCTAAATGTCAATCTACAGATGCAGGTGAGACTGATTCAATCAAGTGTGCTCAGTGCAGAGCAGATTTAGCAGGGGCCTGATTGTTCAAACTCCTAGCACCTGTTGATTTCAATAACGTACCTACAGGAGGGGAGTTCCAAAAGTCAGGACTGGGTGCAGTGCTAGTGGAACTTTCTAACCCTTGTACTTCAGAAAATAAAGGAATCTCCGTTACATTGATCTCTTATCTGTTTTCCATTTAGATTCCTAAACAGCGGTACAAAATCTCAGTCAAAACCAATAAAGTGTATGATATTACAGAAAGGAAGGTATGTGGATTTATTTTCATTGGATTCTGTTTCTTGGTGCAGTTGATCATGCTTTAGTAAATTTTTAAAAATGTTTTTCATTAATTGTTAATTACATTTGGTATCACAGTTTGGTCCTGAATTGCTTTTAGTGAGTTTTAATAACTACAAAACAACGGGCCTGCATTTCTTCATTATTACCTTAGCAATACTATAAAAACAGTTTATGAAGGACAAAGAGATAGCACATCTGTTTTACAGCATGGTTATATTTTGCATTATAGATGACATCAGTTTTTTTTTTTTTTTTTTAATCTTGCAGTGTTTCTGCAGTAACTTTTGTTACAAAGCATCAAAACACTTTGAAGCCCAGATTCCCGAAACCCCTGTGTGGATACGAGAGAGTGAAAGGTATCTTTCTTCCTTGAAGAAAACACATGTTAACACAAGATTTATCAAGAATCTAATATGAATGATGATTCAAACCAGAAAAGAAAAGCACTTGCCAGCTAAGTTTAATCTTGGATCCATAATGCAAATTCAAACTAAAAAAAAAAAAAAAAAAAAACTTATTAGTTATTTTTGGAATGTTGTCTAAAGTTTTTATTAATGAAGTTCAGCTTTATGTTCATCATTAAACTGTCTATTACAGTTTAATGAATATCAAAACTATTTAATAAAAACTCGGTAGTCGTTAATTTCAGTTAGTGTGGCAGTGCCCTCTAGTGTTGTTGAAATGCTAGTGCAGTTTAGTTTTTTGTTTCTGTTCAGTGGGGGTGTGAAGTTCCATCTAGTTTAACGGAATCAAAACATATATTTATAAATTGAATTGGGTCTCTGCAAATTACTTTGATTCAGTCTTCGCTCTGTTGTGGGAGAGCACAGTCTTTAAAAGCCAACAAGTAGACAAAAAAAATGAAAATAACTACCAACTAAAGAGGAAGTCACAATGAATGGGAGTTAAAACATGACATCACATGATTGGTATGGTTACTTTGAGCTGATAATACCAGTAATTGAAAATAAGTTCTGAAAGTGTGTTCTGAAAATCAGAACCCTTAGTTATAGAAGAGCTAGTCTAGTCTTATTATCTTTTTGTATCAATGTGTACACGAAGCATTAGCTCATGAAGATCCTGTAAAATGACCAAATTGCAAACCACAGTGAGTTTCTTTTGTTCTCTTTTTAGACCTCCAGATGTTAAATTATTGAAGCAAGGACAAAGGTATTTATATTCATGCATTCATTGAGCTATCACATTAATAGCCTAGATGGTAGATACTTGGGTGCTAAGAAATATTCAGGCAGGTTGGTAAAATGGCACAACAAAGATGGAAGACCTGGAATTGAATTGTAGGAAGTGGAATGCATCTGGCATTGGAACACATTCCTGTTGAACTTTGTGCCTACTTAAGCTTTCCCATACAAAATATAAGTATGAAAATAGAAATAAAAAGAGTGCATCTTTATTTTAGTCTTTTATTTAAATAAATGTCATTAATACTTGGGTGGCAAAATAAACTACACCATTTGTTAATTTTATTTTTTACTCCTGGTTTGCAAAAACCTGTGAGGATTTCTATAGTCTTTGATGATGGAGATACTGTTTACCAAACATCTTTCCACAGCTACTATTACCAATAGAACACACAGCTTGCACCCCATTGAACTCCTAAGTGTTGTGCGATGAAGTCATAAAAAGGTGACTCGGAGCTGTTGCTAGTTCCATGTAATATTAGACCTGAGCAATCATTGATTTCCTGTATTGGCCCCCTCTAAAGAGGCCACATTATGCCTTTTATAACAGATTGCTAGAACAGTACTGATTTGTCATGTAAATGGGAAGGTAAACATGTTTGCACTGTCGGATTTACTGTGCAGCTGCTCGGTGTCTGTATGTCTATTACACTGTGATGATAGCCCTGGACAAAGGGCACAAAGCAAATACGTCAACAATATCAATTGCATCATACTCATGCTTGTTGTCGTTTAATTGGTGACTGGTGATTTCTTTTTTTAACAGTTCTTGTAATTCACTAAAAATGAATATTGGCTTAGATGTCATGCAACAGCTCTGTTACCCTCAGTTTTACACTTTGAAATAAAAGTTGTATAATGTGTAATAATTTCATATTAGATGTAATTTGGCACCTTAAATATTAGCTGTATAATTATACTTAATTCTTACAAAATAAAGTGCCATTGACCACTGAATGATTGTCATCAAACCGGAATGAATGTGCGGATGTTTCAGTAGTACCTTGTCAAAGTGCCTCCTCCCTCTTCCGTCAGCCGTGCTAACGTCTGTTTGGGTCACCTGGCCTTCAAACTGTGGTCATGATTTGAAAGGCAGGTTTACATTATGCAGTACATTAGTTTCCCTCACCACTTGCACAGGGACTCCAGATGAACTGCTCTCAGTTCCATGGGTTGCACAGTTCTTTGTTCATTGCTGAAAACCCAGTGCTGGACAGATCCTCTTGCTGTGTACAGACCCAATTACTGAGAGCTGTTACTGAAATGATCAGAGCAGTTCCAGTTCGTGGAGTGGGGTGCAACTGGTTTCTTTCCAAGGTTGTCTGGATCTCTTCCAGCAGGTGCAGCAGTAAGACCTGAAGACATACAGACTCCAGTGAAACACTGAAGTGGTTGTCTAATTGGAGTGTGATGGCTGAGATCACAAGCACCTAAGACTTTTAGCAACACATCTCAAATTGACATTTAGGTTATATTGAACATGTACAGCTGTAAAATTTTTGGTATAGTTCCACTTTTTGTGAAGCTTTTGAAATGCTTGATGGTGTCAGGTATCCTGCATCAACTTCAGTTTTAAATCTGGACGGCACTGTACTGTACATGTGTGTTATATTTTTTTGCACGTAATAGATGAACCCTCAGATGATGGCATTGCTTATAAAAAAAAAAAAGACATGCAAGAGCTGAGCCGCACATGATAATGCTGTTGCTAATATCTCTATTCCATCTACTTAATATTTAGTGGCAGCTCCGGCGAGGAGGTGAAGATAGCTGAAGATCCCATCGCGCCGTCTCAGATTGAAAACCCGGACATCGCAGACACCTGCCTTCCCTCAGACTCTGCCAGCAGCGAGAGCGACAGCAGCGACCCCGAGCAGGACTTCGTCTCCAGTATTGTGACAGGAGGGAAAGCGGGGGCAGGAGAGCAGGAGCTGGCGCTACACAAGCGGAGGGAACGGACTCCAAGTGCCAGGAAACCGCATACCCGGCAGACACAGACCAAGCTAGAAGCAGGTGGCCGCGCCCTAAAAGAGGTCACAGAGAGTTTAAGCAAATGCAAAATCAATCAACCCAAAGACATTGCCCCCAGAGTGCCAGAAAACAATGTTTCGCAGCCTGCGTGCAAGAACAGCGCGTCCAATGAAGACTCCAAGCAGGGAGCTGAAACAAGTGCAAATCTGTCCAATGTAACGTTGGTTGGCGTCAGCAAGCGAGGGGCTGAGGGACTGAAGAGTCTGCTTGTGAAGTTCAAGCCTGATCACCCTAACGAAGCTGATCTCGCGGTCGTAAAAAACAATTTACTCAAGATGCTCAAGAAAACGCTTGCCGAATGGAAGACAGAAGAAACTCTGAAGTTTCTCTACGGGTCAGACTACAGACCTAAAAGTCCACAGGGGGCTGCTGTGGCTGCTTCAAGTGTGGAGGAGGAGCTCGATGAAGATGACGTAGCGGAGTTCCTGGAGACTGTTCGTAACGGTGACACTGGTCAGTGCGCAGACAAGAAGAGGTGCCAGGGGTCCGAAAAATCTCTCAAACCATTGCCAGATTATACAACCCTGAAGAGGGAGACAGATTTACTCAGTCTGAAGGTCAGAGAGTTTTATAAAGGGCAGTACATGCAGCCTGAAAAAGAGACTGAAAATAATGCGGTGAGTTGGCAACCACAGTTGCAAATAAGATCTGGCTTTTTTTTCTTGCATATAACACGTAGTCTGTTGTACTGTATTATGAGAAGCGCTTAGAACTGTCAATGCCAGGGTGGAGATTTATCTTGCTACTAACAGACAGAGCTCCATTGAAGATACCTGATAAGCTCCTGCAGCGTAGCACCAAAGATGGTCAACTGAGGGAGAGGCAAACACCTTGCCTGAAGTCATAAATCAGAAAGCAGCTGGGCTTTCTGACTTTGACCGGGGTGATAATCAGCTTGTGTCGTACAGCAACCTGAACCAATAATAATCAAACCGTGTAACCAATCTTGTGACACAAAATGTGACACAGTTTTCCATCTGATGCAAATCTGAAACACCTGACCCTAAACTATTCCAAAATGCTTTCTGTCCAGACAACATAATTTCATTCATAAAACTTCAAACTCACTCTGAAAATGTTGCAAACACTGAAACTGTTAGTTATTTGGGGTTGTTTACTCTTTAATCTACAGTAACTTGATTAATACTTCTCAGAAAGAACCCTACTTGCATTCATTCCTCAAAGCTAAAAGAAAAAATGCAACTGAATGTATACCTTGGGGGGGATGAAAGAACATTTATCCATCACATCTGTGAGTTGTTTTTTTATAATCCCCTCCCCCTTATATTCTAGATATGAGTCGTCGTCCCAATAGTTTTTGTCCTGTTTGTTGCTATTTGTTTGTACGTTGTAGCAGCTTGGTTGCATTAAAATGCTTATGCATCACTATGGCACTACAGTGTATACCTCTAAGCAACCCAATGGATTAGAGGTGACGTCTCTTCCTCCAGTTTAGTGTTGCTTGCCCATGTCATGTGATGGTTTCCTTGTAACAAGCGTAGGTGTGTTGTGCGTTAAAGGATGATGTGTTGATGTCTAATACAGGAAGCTGTGAAAATCTGGCAGTTTCAATATCGCAGTGAATCAACCAAAATCAGATCAAACTGATAGCAGGTAAAAAAAAAAAAAAAAAAAAAAAAAACTGACATTTTTAAACTGCACTGATCATCTTAGATAATCTGGGTATTGTGCTGTTTATGTTATCGATGTATCCCATAAAGAAGGCATTGCAATTCATCAATACTCAATGAATGATTACACCCCTAGCCACTGGCCTGTGGTCACAGCAATCAGACACATCACAATCGACAGATCATTAGGTTGGATAACCTCAAACTACAGTTCTGTATAAGCTTGTTAAAACTTTTTTTACTAATGGAGATGTAGTTGAAAAGTTGCTGCTTTGGCACTAAAGGGTCCTGAAGCAAAGGTGTCATTTCTTGTAAATTGCCTGCTTATCCACTTGCAGCCCTCTTCACATGCTGGTAGTTGATATTGATAGCCACTAGGTGGCAGCCTTTTGTATGTTGTGAAGTGAGTAAAGTGATAAGTGAATCAGAATGTGATTGAGGATCATCCAAAAACGATTATGAATCATAAGTACCAATCAAAGTTATCCACAAACTTGCCTTATAAGAACTTACTGACGTCCTTTGAGCGATGGGTGCATTAATAATTCACTGAATTCAGCATGACATAAAGACTGCATTCTTGTATCGAGATTTGTTTAAAATCTTAATTTGATCTAATAGCTTATAGTGTCTAAAATGTGAAAGTACTAAAAAATCTACTGCCCTTTTTTGGGAAAAAAAGCTGAGTTGGAAAAAAGACCAAAAATCTATGAATGTTAGATGAAAACATTGTTGGAGCCTTGTTAAATAAAGATGTAATTGCAGTGGACCGGTAACAAACAGCTTATAATGTTTAGGTTTTCTCCTGTCTTTACATGGCTCTTTATCTTGGTAACACTGTGTGTTTGAGTCATGATATGCATAAGAAGAAACCACCAACAATGAAGTTTCTGTTTACAAACCAAGACCTGACCACACTTAGGACTGATGTCAGATAATTGCAGTAGAGCTAATTGCTCTGCAATAAATGTTGAACAAATGGTTAATTTTAGCAGCTAATATGGTGTGTGTGTGTCTGTGTTTATATATATATATATATATATATATATATATATATATATATATATATATATATATATATATGAATTGAACTGAATTAAAACAAATTGCTCCTCTCAACTACCAAAGGGAATTAAAGTCTTGCACTGGTTAGGGTAATTTCACTGTCACTGATGTGCCGCATGCAGAGCAAATCTCGCCTGTAGAAGCTTAAAGCTATTCATATATAGCCAGCACAGGAACAAAAACCAGTCAGAGCATCGCCTCGTTGTGTCTATTTTATGCATGCGTCCTGCACTGTAGCTGATACAACTGGAAATAGATGCACATCTTCAGTGATGCGCAAATAAAGATTTCCTGTTAAAGATTAAACAACCGAAAGACATTGTGATATATCCACACCGCAAATACATATTTTCGTCAGTCGCAGTAATACAGGTTTTAGAACTGTACCACCTGTAAGTTCAAGGTGCAGCTAGCTTGATGCTTCTGAGCCATGAATTATAATTGAGCCAGGAACTTGAACTCTGACACACTCAAGGGTTCGGAGGACCGATTTCTTCTCATTGGTGCTAGGTTATACTATACATTATGTACATCTACCCTTAGACAGTCTTATCTGCTGAAAGTCTTTTTAAATTGTATTCAAATTGTGCCATAGTTTTTCACAGACTGACTTCTCTCTACAAGATAAGATTTTGAAGAATCTGTATAAATGAAATTGGTTGATTCTTTTTGCTGTTTTGCTTTTCAGGATGGTGGCAGCATGGAAATTCCTCTTCCATTGGTTGATTCCAATGCTCAGCACCTTATCCAAAAGCGCATTGTTGTAGACAAATTGAACAGAAGGTATGTTCTCCAAATACCCCTGCTATATATGCTGTTGACCCCCAGGTTTTAATGATATAGAATGCATATTTAACTGGCGGAGACTATCTGTGAACAGGCTAGTTCTCAAGTGAGCTAGTTCTCCACAGGAGTCAGTATATCTGCAACAGCAGTGTGTGTCGCCTTGCACAACTCGCTACACATACCACTTCCTTATCATTGTGTTGACCACCTTGTTAGCAAGACTAAAAAAAACAGTGGACAGAGATGTGAGGTAAGATGACGATAAAAACATCTACCTGTGTTTAAGATCATTCAAAATAAGACCCCTTGTGTATTTTCTCTCACTTTTATTTTAATATAGTCCCTTTTATTGTCTTGCATGCTGTATTACTAGCCGTTTTATTACTATTTATAGATGCACATTTTTAAAGTTTTGTCAGACCACTAGCAGGATGTTATAAGGGTTGTGAAGAAGCTTAAAATGACGTTGAGGCTTTCTTTTTTGTCTCAAGTTTAAAGGATATTCTGGGACCTCTCCGACTTGCATTGTGTGATGTCTCTACTGATCTTAACAACCTCATCAGAACCTTCAGGTGAGTCCAGCTTTAATGGAGCTCACCAGCTGTTCACCAGTTCAATCAAATCTTTTAAGCATTTAATATGTTAAAACAAAACAAGCAAAGGAAGATGTTTGCTGCTGTGATAAATGATGACAAACCACACGGATGATGCAAGGGTTTTACAAAGCAACCTGCACAAAAGGGTTTTGATGACTCCCTGCTGTAGAACACACCTTTGAACTACTGCAGTTTCTAAGTTTGTGTGTGTGTGGGGGGGGTGGGGGGGGGGTTCAATAGGGGTTACTGTGTTCAGAGGATGATACAGACAGCAGGCACACAGAGAGATGCTGACTCCAGCGAGCAGCTTCAGGTTTTTTCTCCTCCATTGGCTTCTAAAAGAGCTCTTTCCAGCTAGCAGCTCCTCGATCATGGTAGCTGAGAAGCGGTCTGGAAAGACCCTGGAGGTTCCGGCTCTTCTCAGGAAATCCCCAGGTGCCAGTTTGCAGTTAAGAAAAACTGAGATGTTTGAATTATTCCCTGGAGGTCAGCCTGGGCTGTAGCGAGTGGGAGTGACCTGACAAGTTTGATTTCAATGAAGTAGTCAGTGATTGGAAGTAAAAGAGCAGAGGTTAGGATTGAAGTGTTAGAACACAGGCTGTTAGAAAGACCTACTTTAGTATTACTGGACTGATAAAAACAGATACATTTCAGCATAGGACAATACTTGCTTACAGGGTTAGATACATTTGAAGTTCTTAGTCTGTACAGTTTGTGTAAAGCTCATCTTAAAACTAAGACAGAATTGTATCTCAATCCCTTTTTTCTAATTTTTTTTTTTGTATTTGTTTTGGATGAAGAATGAAATTTGAAGGGTAAATACTGAAACACATTCACCGGTTTATTTTGCTGGTCACCGCTCACACTGCAAATGGTTAGCTGGGTAATTGTGTTTAAAGGATCATTCACTTAACGTTTTTATTAGTTTTAGTCGTAGCTAGCAGCTTTATGCTTTTAGAAACCCACAGCCTGTCTTTAGAAAAAATAAAGAAAAAGTTTGTAAACTGTTGCGAGTGGAGCTGAGAATTGATGGAACGCTGTTTCTCGCAGAGGGGGGATCTTGCACTCTTCTGCATTGCTCTAGGGCCCTACTTCTGAAACTTTCTTAAAAGCAGAAAAAGGTCAGGCACTTTCAGAAACAGAGCATCACACCTGTAGATTGCATGCTTTTTAACTGTTTAAAAGAAGCGTCGCTGTAGGACAGGAGGCGAGTAACAGCTCTGAGACTTCGTGGCAGACCAAAAGGTTACGTTTTCCAGAGGCTTGGTTGCCTAGCTGGCACACACAGTGCTGGGATAATGCATCAACAGATCTATACTGCCTTATCTGTGCGGCTTGCCGTCTCTTGTCTGTTTTGTAAATGGCATTTTGATAGCAATTGCTAGTGTTGAGTTGTTGCCAATCAATACTAACATAGAAGGAGAGTTAATTGACACAGATAACTGCTTCCTGCCGTTGATCTACGAGAGTGACACTTCACCATGCTCTAATCAATAACGGCTTCTTGTCGAGCACAGGAATAAAGCTACTCTTGCTGTTATTTTGCAGGGTTACCCCGGGTGAATTTGAGCTGTCTCTTCAATTGTAACTCATCATGACAGATTAACTGGCATGTTACATGTGAACTGCCTGTCAAGATGATTTTATCAGGCATTTCGGAGTGGTGTTTATCACTGTCACAGCTATTGAGCGTGAGCCTGGATTCTTTGCATTGGTTTCACATGTCTTTACCCAAGTGGTCAGGAAAGGGGGATGCTTTTATGTTTTTACTGTATAGTTGATTTTAAAGATGGTTTATACAGTATCTGGCCAGGGTTTTATTATTATGAGGCTACTGTTAATAAAATGTGTATTTATAGTAACCGTATATGTTTTATTACTTTGATATTTTGTGAATCTGATGTTAGGTTGCCAGATGCGAGTGGGTTTATAATCCCCCATCCATACTCCTCCTGAAACAGCTTGCACTGAATAGCTATCGCAACGACACAGGAAGTTCTTACAGTGACTGGATATGAATTAGTAGTCTTTGATTTCTGAAGCCCCTTACTATTCAAGCAGCCAGATTGAATATGTTTCCTGGAATTATGCGCCAAGACCTATAGACCACTTGGGTATTCAATCTCCACCTTGTAAATCAAATATAACCCAGCTTGACTTTGCTTACAGAACTGCTTCCGTCTGGAATCACTGTGCGACTGCTCTTGCATGGCGTGCTATTATGGGAATTTCAGAACCACAGCAGCGACAATGAATCTTGCAACAATGTAGCTTTTCCTGTAATTACTTGCATTTCAGCCACATACTATATTTACAAGTTTTTCCACCCAAATGTGATAAAAATGTTGCAATAAAGTACTGAATAAAAAGGCATATGTCCTTTTAAAAAGAAAAAGCATCGATTATAAAAACACTCAAAAATCAACCTTAATTTAAAAGCATTTGTTATAGTGTTGGGATGTGTGTGTTAGAGCATACATACCACTGTTGGCTTTGGTACTTGGTAGGTCCTGGCATCATCTTTGCATTAGGGTTGAAACCATTTAAAGAGGTCAAATCTGCGCAAGGCAAATTGCAGAGGTCAGAGGGCGCTTGAACAATTACTCATTTTGAACCTTCCGTTTTAGCAGCGTTGCTTGATTCTGATCTTAGAAATCAAAGATAAATTTCCTACAAGCATAGTTACCATGACATTAAAATCTTTAAATACACCTCCAGTGTTTATTGATGAATGCAAACACCTTATAATAAAGATCAGCAGTACTGAAGAAATATTAATTGATCTGTTTATTTTTTTCTTTCCTTTTTTTCATTACAGGTTTACAAGTTCTAACATTATTCACAAAAACCCAGAATGGACTTTAATTTCAGTTGTTCTTCTCTCAGTGTAAGTACTTTTTAAAATGTATTTAAATGGAATAGTGTGAAAAAACCAATTTTTATATGGGATAAAGCAAAGCCCACAGATTGTCATGGCATAAAAATGATATTCGGCTGGAAAGATGAGCGTACACTGGGTTTTTAATTGGAAATGGATACAAGTATGAACATATGCATCTTCTTTAAACATTGAAGCCCTGTGAATTTACTGGCAAGCAGATTATTTATGAATACAGTACCCTTCTCGTTGACATGCAGCATACACATGCTGCCATATTAGGAGCAGGTAATAAATACCTAGCACTTTGAGGTACTGGCCTCTGTTTTGTCTGAGGGAACAGTAACCATGTCACTGTTGCATTGTTTTAACCTCTTACTATATGAATGGTACAGACCATGTGCTTTGCGATAGTTTCTTCACTGTTGGTACACTGCTGTTTTCTATGATTCTCTCAATAAAGTTCCATTACAGCAAGTGGTAGTTACAACTCCCATTTCTAGTTTATTTGATTTTAATGTATTTATATGTTTCTAGTGCTGTTAAAACAGTGGATCCCAGATACTCAGATTTACCGCTGCTTAGATCATTAAAACAGACCTTTTACATTTGTATTTTAGTGTAGCTATAAAAAGCAGCGATGGGTCTGTGTGTTCATGAGAAGACTACTGCAAGAATCATGCTGTCTAGAAACTAGGGAGGATGAATTGCTGACTTAAAAGCTTCCTGTGCAAATGAAAGGTTCCTCAGGTCTGATGTCAGCTTGTGTAGGTGTGATAATTGGGGACAGCTACAGATTCCAGAAAAGCAACATCACAAGGAATGCTCTGTTTTGTGCCCAAACTGTAAATCCATTGCAAAGTAGGCTTGCTCTGTTGTAGGACTATAATGCTGCGTTCTGCTGTTTTTAATACCAATATTTTGTGGACGAAGGAACTCCTGCATGCGAATCATGGCCCTATTAAGCAGTTAATGTAGTGGTAATTATAATAATAAGGGGTGTGCTGATACTCGTAATTGCCTTTCAGAAGTATTTATCTGCAGCGATTAACTTTTCCACTGAATGTTTTAAAAGTCTCTTGGAGGTGGATTGTCTTCAGCTTTTCTTTTTTTTTTTTTATCTATCTAGTAATGTTATTCTTCCAAATAAAAAAAAAAATAAAATGGAGAGAGGTTACCTGCATGGATATTTTCCTCTACTTCAAACTTCTACACATTGGGGAAGTATTAAAATGACTGAGCCAAACTTTTCTTGTGGGCTAATCCACCATGTGTAAATCACTGATGGTTAATGACTGTTTTTCAGCTTGAGTTACAGGATTTAAAGAAATCTTATTTCGGAGGCTGTTTAGCACTACAGTGCTCTCTTCCTTAAGGCCTGCCAGGTCAGTAGAGCCTCTAGGGCAGAGAAGTACTTACCAGACATTCCCGGGTCAGGATGAGTGAGGCCAGACTCCCAGCAGCCTCTGACTGCGCTTGTCTTTGATATTACTGCAGTCTGACACGTTGTTCCAGCCTGGCTGTCCCAAGGAAGGCTGCTCGAGCAGGCATTAGCGCAGGACTCAGCGAGTCTTACATCTGTGTCTCTCAGCCAGCTACTGCTCAAATCATTCATTAAATCAGAACATAGAAAGTAACTTTACTTGAATGCCTTGGCATCAATTTTTTATCAACTAAAAGAACAAATCTTTAGTCATTTTACTGTATTCCCACACGGTTCGGTTGGTTATTCGCGAAATAGATCTTATTAATTTTTCAGGGAGTTTCATATCTACAATCAAACTTGGTTAGGTGGCGAATGCATCGCAACTTGCCATCTTAGAGCAGTCTCGTGCTGAGCTATCTGCTGTGCGGTATGCATTCACATGTGCAGTGCTGAGCTCACAGATCTGTGCAGCATTGTATTGTGCAGAATGATTTGTTAAATCAAAGAGCATAAACGTAAGGAATTAGGATTGTGGATATTGTACTACCCTCATATAACAAAATAAGTGTCAGAGCAAAGTGCTTTGAATGGTAGTATTGTTCATACTGTCCATGAATCATGTAAATGTGTACAAAGGCTTAAGTCAAGAGAATTTCTGCCTATATAGTTTAAGTATTGACTTTCATTAATGTTTTAGAAGTTACTTGTCATATAGTCTTGGCTGTAGACTGCTAAGACGAAACAAAAATCATTTTATTAAAACAGTCAAGATGCACTGCCAAAAATAAAACTATATATTCAAAAATATCCTGTGGCAAATTATTATTATTATTATGATGTTGATTTCATTTTAGAAAAATAAGATATTTAGTATACACGTAAATAACAACAATAAAAGGTACATCTGCGAGCTGATTGCTGTCTGAATAGGGTAGCAGTACATAATGCTAAATGAAGCAGGTAAACATGTCTTTAAGTGTACAGATAACCTAAAGCTGGTGTTTATCCAGCAAGCCTTTTTCTCTTCTGCACACTTGTTGTTTTTGCTTTATACCCCAGGTGCAGGCTAATGGAAAGCTTCCAGGACATGAAGTATGTCTGCTCTCATTTTATTTATCTGAACTGGCTGATGCCTCTGACTTGTGGTCAGTTTCAGCAGCGAAGCCCACACCAGATCCACCAGGATATTCTTAAAAAGCTTGAGAGCCTTTTTAGATTGTTTTGGGAGTAGGCCCTGAGCTTTGGGACATGCCATGTTAACAGACTGAACAGCACTATGATTTCAGAACAAAAGTCTGCAACATGCGTGCAGCCATTTTTTTTTTAGCTTTGCTGTCTGGAGATATACACAAGAGGCTTTTGCTGTAAACCAAGGTGCAGTGAAAAACAGGCTGTTACTTTGAGGTGGTGTTTTCTCTTAAACACCTGAGCACTCACAGGAGAACTTGGAGATTTGTAGTGAATTCTTTTGGCAGGCCCTAAAGATAGCAGGTGTGAGTGTGTAATATATTAATAACAATTATTTTTACATTTTATTAAAAATATTCATTACATTGAGTTTATATACAGTTTAGGCACATATACAAATATTCACAAACATTTCCTGCCAGTGATTATGTTGTTTTTTTGTTTTTTTTTAAACAATAATACTGCGTTACAAAAAAAATGTGTTTTAGACATTTCAATTAAATATTTATATGAAGTATTTTGCCATGAAAAGCAATGCAGCAAGTCTGAAAGAATGTCCTAGTGAAAGCTGTTAGGACCAGGATTGAGAGGACCCGGAAGCAGAGCTCTGACTGCGGATCCACCCGCTGGGCAAACTCATCCACTGTAAAAGTCTTCACACAGTCCAGAGTGAGCCTTAGTTCAATATTTGCACTGCTTTTCAGCATGATCATTGTGCTGAGTGTTTTGCATAGATCTTTTTTAATAAGTAATCCTGAGTGATTCACTTTTGCTCCATTCAGAAAAGGTTGCATAAACAAGCTGTTCTTTTACCTCGTGACTTCACTCGTTTAACAAGAGCGAAGATGTTTAGCCTTTTTTTTTTTTGTGCTTGCGTTCATTGTGTGCTAAAGACAGTAGAAGGCAGTGGAGCAGTGGGAGTCATAAAGTAGTATAAAAATGCATGAGATTCACACTTACATTGATGATGGTGCAAACTAGTGGTGTTAAATTTGAAAAAGCAGGAAATGGGTCTGCAATATGCACAAAACAAGGAGCTTGCAACATCTTTGCTCAACACGACATATTTCGGCCCTGGGATCAGGAGAATGGCTACTTTGTTCCGTTGTGTGGGGTGGAGCTGTGATGTTCAAGCTGTGTGTAGTAGTTTTGTTGTCTGATTTACTGCGCCATAAGGTAGATGCACATTGCAGGCGTGCTGAGGGTGGAGCACTCTAATCCAGTGATTTCCGTGCTGCTCTTGCCCAAGTCCGCAAAGCGGTTGACTTCTCACAGGTGCTGATTACAGCACCTTGGTGAGGGCTTGCACTTCACAGGAAAGAGGTAAGGTGGAGTGCTTCTGTTGCAGAGGTTTACAGACTGGACTGCAGGGTGTGTTTTGAATCGATCAATAAGAAATGCATAAAAACCTACGTTTAACAAAAAAAGCTCTTTATGTCGCACAAAAGTCAACTTTTTCTTTTTTTTTTTTTTTTTTTTTTTTTTTTTTTTTTAATGCAGTATTGTTTTGAAACTTGATTAAACTCCCACAGTGAGACAGGTATAATGAAAGACCTTTAATTTGTTGAATTAGATTTTTAAAAGCCACTTGTGGAAAGATGGCCCACTGTTTTATAGTTTTTAGATTTTTTCAGCCATAAAAGGTATAATCTGATATTTATTTTTAGAAGATTTCAGCTGTCTTCTAAAAAGGTAAAGGGAAAAGGGAAACAAAATACCTGGGACAGTTATGCTGTTTTCTGTTTTAAACAATGCAACTTCTGCAAATGCAACTAAGCAAGAGGTTATATAGCAAGTGAAATAGCCTGGTAGGGTGTTGATGTGTACAGTTTATGAAGTTCATCGTGCAGTCAAATGTGTGCAACTGTGTCATTGCAGTGAAACAAGGCAAGTAATTTGCTGTCTGCCTCATATAGTTCCTCTTAACGTACTCCTAAATGCATACTGTATCTAACTGGAAACAGGTATTCAGAACTAATCATATTCCCTTGTTTGGATAAAATGCAATGAGATTTATCTTCTCATTTTTAAAATGCCTTGTATTTTCTAACCTTAAGTAGCAATATATTTTATTACAGAGATCATTCTGAATGTTAATTGCATGACTTGGGTAACTAACAATACCAAGGTCAGGTTTGCATGTCTGGAATTGTTAGCTCATTTTTCAGTCCTCACAGTTGCTCTGCGTTCTCTTGACATTGATTGGTAGGATTATGTTGTGCAGACAGCCGGAAGACAGTTATAATCCATTAACTTACACAATGCTCTAAGAGTGTCATTTCTTAAAGAAATACTGCTGCATTTCCCCACTGTCTTTCTGTGGGTCCTTCCTGCCTGCAGAATGTACTGTTGACGCTACTCCCCACACCCTTAAGACTCCTAACTTGATAGTCCCATGTTTGTGCTGCTAGGTGATAGCATTAAAAGGCAGTTCATAATGCTGCTTCGTGCAAGCTGAAAGCCAAGCAAACCTCCTTGTTTCATCTTCCCAACCTTAGCACCGAGTTTTACCAAGCGCCTGAACTATGCAGACCAGGGCCCAGCCTGGGAAGAGTCTGCCTGGACTGGTTGTGTTTGCAGCAGTGGTCACTGAAGAGCAGTAAGGCATATCCCAAGCCCTCTCTCCTCCTTCACCTTGCAGGAATGCAAAGGCCAGTGTAGTTCTCCCATTCACCCTGAACTCGAAACTGCAGTGTTTTTACTAGGCGAGCCACTGGGGCCCCTGTTTCAGAGACACCTGTCATTTAAACATTCTTCATTCAAGTGAATCTCATTTAAAATGGGTTGTTTAAGCGCTGCTTTGTGATTGATTGAAACTAGACAGCAGTAGATCAAAACGTGGTGCCTTTGAAACGTTTCAGAAGACAAAGAAGCTTTGTTTCAAAGAAAGCTTCTTGTCTAAGAGAATTCCTTATTGTTTTTTTTTTTATTGCCAAGTTTACTTCATTGCATTTTCAACATGTATAATATAGGGTAATCTACTCATGATAAAGCAAGTAATTGGAGCTAGAGTCACAACAGTAGTACTGGATTTTTTCAAGATTTAAAATTATTATGCAAGTATATATGATGTATGATATGTGTAGGCTCATAGGATCAGGTCTGTTTTATCCAATTGTGTCTCAGTTTTAGTTATTAGCATTGTATATTTATATGTTGGAGTTTAAAAAAAAAATGTGGCGGACTGCTGCTATCCCTATACACATATGTAGGTTGTTACTGGTTCTCACATAGAAGCTGCCATTTCAGGACCTGCCATCAAATATTAATAACTTTTTAATGGAAAAAAAAAATCTTTACTCTGGAGGCAATATATATTTTGTTGCGTGTACAAACTGCTATGCTGATGGATCGTGTCTTTGCAGGTTTACTGAAGTACAGGGGCTCTTTGATTGCTGTGAAGAGAATAAAGAACCAGTGTGGGGTTGAACACTATACTGCTAGGGTGCCAGGAATCATTTGGGGTTATATTTGGGTGTATTCAGATGCAGTTGGTGTATCAAAATTAATTTTGTCTGATTCATTTTAAAATAAAAAAATTTTCAGCAAGTGGTAGAAAAATTGTAAAATGTTTTTACTCAGTGTGTTTTGGTAGTCTTGTATGTGACCACCAAAAAACTGACAACAAATAGATTCATCAGACATTTATTTGAATATTATTAATTCCCATCAAGAAACTTCAATGCGTTTCCTTTTTTGTTGTTGTATTTATAGTGTAGTAGTAGTAGTATGTCTTCATTAGTGCTGTTTTTGTCATGTATTATTTGACCGCTGTTAAACCTTTTCACACTCTATTGTAGTGCAAGAAAAAGAGAAATGACATAAAGGAATCCCCCCCCCCCCCCCCCCCCCCCCCCCCATTGGTGCTTTTGTTATACTGATACAATTAAAAAGAAAACCTCTACATAGATGCTATTTTTTTGCAAATGTGTAAATAAAATAAAAACAGTAAAATGTGAGGGAACGCTACGCCTTTAAGTTTGTCATCCGAGGAGAAACGTCTTTGTTCTGATGGTGTAATAAATGTGTGATGGGTTTCTTTTAATGTGTTTTCTTCTTCTTCTTTCCAAAATCATGAATAATTTCTTTCAGCTCCGCTGGTTGCTGACAGATGTGCAGTTAGCTTAAAGTCTTTTGTTTAGATCAGGTGAATTATGAATAGCCCGCTACAACAAAAGAACAGACTGTGTCTGTAGTCTGTCTCATCAGCCATTCACCTTTTCAATAAGGAGAGGGATTACTTCTGCAAAATATACAGGACCATTTCAGGCTATGAAGTGGCTTATTTAGCTCTCTGCAAAGATAAAATTGTTTGCTAGCATAGTTTTATTTACTAGCACAGGCTTGTGTATTACAGTGCAAACCAGCTTTTTGTAAAGTCACACTGGTGGGGAGAAGGCTGTCCAGCTCAGCATGGGCTGGGGGCCTGTGCAAGACCCCCCCACCCCCCCACCCTCTTCATTGTAAATATGTGTGGATGTATTTCGGCAGGTGTGGTGTGTTTCAGCCTGTAAACACTGTGATTAAGTTTTTATTTTATGTGCGTGAAAATCATAAAAGTGCCCACTTGCATTCATACAGAGCCAAGTGCTTGTGTGGTACTGCAGAACCCAACCTGTTACTGATTGGGCTACCTCACAATAAATGTCTTTACTGACAAAATATGTATCTTGGAAGTGCGTAAATGAATAAATAAATTGAAAGCACAATCTTGTGTATGTAGGATTCCATGTACATAAAAGAGAAAGCTATTTTGTAGTAAGTTTATCCAATTTGTTATAGTTTGCATTTCAGTTTAAAGTCATGAACACAAATGGATTTGCTTGCCTCCTTGCATTTGATTAAATGTGCTACCTGCTTCCAAAACAAGTTGTATATCATGTGTACAGTATAGTGCAGTAAATAGCCACAGTTCAGGGGCATTCCTTTATATATTATACCCCTGAACTGTAATTTCAACATTTTAAATATTTCAAATACATGAACAGTGATTCTTTTCAATATATTAGAGCCATGAATACAGTGCAGCTGTGATCATTTTGTACAGTTGTGTACAGTTGTGTACCGTATTGTAGTTTTTAATTGCCTGGCAGTCCGGAACAAGTTATTTCCCTGTCTGTTTGGATTATCGCATTTGCCAGATGCTGTGTAATTCATTGATTGTGGCCTGTAAGGTTGGTCTTATCTTGTTAAACATATTTGTGTGATTTTTGTTTTTTCTTCTTTCTTTTTTTTCCCATCACAACAGACTGTTAGTTTAGATAGTGAAATAAAAGCATAATCTTGAGGTTCAGAAAATAAAAAAAACAATCACAAGAAGCCATATGGAAACTGCTCATAGAAGAAAAGCATGACTGTGCATGAGTTCAAATGTAAACCGTCTGCTCTACAAGACAGTACTAAATACCATGGGCTGCCAGGGAGAACACAATCTGCACTTCTTGGGAGCTCTTATTGTGCAAACACATATCGAGCTTGCTTTGGTCAGTAAAGGTATGAGGCGTGGTGCTGTGCCCTTTTTGTTTGAGCTTGAGGAAAAGCTTGTGATTGCACGGTGCTGCTGCCTCGGAGAAGTCGTTTGAGAATGGCCTGTGAATGTGTTGATTCGTATCAGTCCGGATTTGTCTCAATAAACAGCCCAGGTCACACCAAGCAGTCGTCATGGTAATGAAAGACTTCCTTTAAACGTACTCCTAAATGCATACAGTAACTAATTAAAAACGCTTTAATATCCAGAAGTAATTATATTCCCCTGTTTGGATAAGTGCAATGAGATTATTTTTCTTCTTTTTTAAATGTCTTGTATTGTCTAACCACTAGAAGCAATGTATTTTATTACACAGATCATTTAACTATTAACTTTATGCTTGGCCCTTTGTCAAATAGCCATGCTTATACAGCACTGTCAAATGGCACCTTCAAGCTGTGTTAGAGCACAGGGAGACAAGCATACATTTAAATGGGAAGCACTTACCTGCAAATAATGGTTTTTGGAATGTAAAAAGTATTTTTAAAATCTTACAAACATCACACCTGAAATAAGAAATGGAGAGGAGCTTATTAATCATTTTGAAGGCTTATTAATAATTTGATGTTGGTCTTCATGTTCAGTGCTTTATGAATCAGAAATGCAAAAGGCTTTTATGCCACAGACTCACTTGGCTAGAAATGCATTGCTGTGATTATCCTCCCACATTTATTGATCTGCACATTCTGATACTTATTTTATTCATATTTTATGTGCCCGTTGGCAGAGGGCTAAAGTTTCTTAATAAAAAATCATTTGAGAGGTCCCCAAGGAAAATCTGTTCAGAGTAGTGGCTAAAATCTTGGTTTAGTTCAAGATGCAGTCGAGTGAGGCTTTTAAAATTTGAGCTTGTTTGTAAGGGCTGTATAAATCACAAGGCTATAATGAGACTGTCATGTTTATTCCTGTTTTCTCATTGTAGGTTGACTGCAGTCTCCCCCTTGCTTCAGGAATCATTGAACAGCCCCACTTCTATAGAGTTTATTTCAACGTTCATGAAGACATTTAATCTGAAGGACGAAGATCTTGAGAGTTTAGTACTCATCATGAAATCACATGGAGACTGATCATTTAGTAACAAGGTTAGTGTTTGCTAGTTTTGTTTTTACTACTTTTGAAAAACGGGTTTACTTTCACATTTTTGACTGGTTTACAGACCCCAATTAGTACTAATCTTAGACTAACTAATGTATATGTAAAGTAGTCCAAAACAAATCCTAATCAGGGTCTGTGAAACCAGTTTTTTTTTTTAGGTGTAAAGCAGTTAGGATTCTGTAGAATTTAGTACAGATTTGTGATTTGGGATATATGTGTTGTAAAATGTTATTTTCTATTCAGGTTTTAGATTTGTTGACAAGCTGAATTGAATTGTTTTCCAGTGGCCTGCCTCCCAGATCACGCTGTCATTGGTCACAGGAAGGGGAAGTTCTCTTCCAGGACTGCAGAGACTGAACTCAATGACTCAATTCATGGACACAAGAACCGCTCTCACTGCAATGAATTAACAGCCACATAGTCAATTTTACAGTAACGTTTACACTTGAGTTACAGAACTGATTGGTTGTAAACTGACTGCTTTGACTACTAAACTATCACTCAATAAAATGCGTTTTTGTTCACCTCAAAAGCTTTTATTAAAACTTGAGTGCGATATTGTTAAGGATAGGGGCTTTAAAGGGTAAGATTTTAATAATAAATCTTCGGATTAACACCTCATGCTTGTTTTAGTGAAAGGTGGAGCAGCTGAACATTATAAAAAAAAGTATATCAATATTTAATTTTATTTATTTCTCCTTCACCCTTTCCAGTCTGTACTCTGAATGTTACGTGACACAGCACCTTCAGCATACCAGGAAAGGCCTGGGCAGAGGACACCACAGACCTCCCCACAGCCAGGGCTGTTCTCTTAGCAGCAGAGAGCTGGTCAGGGAGAGGTGGCAGAGATCAGACTGCAGCTCCACTTCCTCCTCCAGCAGGCTGCTATAGTGAGCCAGGCTCTGCAGGAACTGTAAGGCTATGTCTGAAACACTTCAACTACACAAAGAATCACATTTGGTAACACCTAATGTAACGATCCGTTATTATAATTGGTCCATAATACAAAACATGTTATAAACATTATCAGACCACCTTCTTCTTCTTCTCCTGCCACCCGGTGTTTAACATGATATGTAACTACCCTTATAAAAGTTAACTATAGTAAAAGCAAAATAATGCAGCATAGTGAAAGAATGGTACCGCATAGATATCTAAGTGTTGTAAAGCCAGTAGAGGTATAGTAAAGCATATTCAAAAAAATATGGCAAGCCATGGTCAACTGGTAAATGCATAGGGAATTGCAAAATTTGGTTAACTTTTGTAAGAGTAAGGCATTTATAAGAAAGCTAATGACTTCATAACACGAAACCAACATAAATTCTTGTTAGGTAATGGTGACCACATTTAATCACTTATTTATTGGTTTTATTATAAATGTATCCTTAAACTTAAGTGTAACTGAAAACATGTCCCTTTTTACAGTTCACCTCTTAAACATGAGCCTGTAATTAGTCTAGTGATTAAACCAACCAAATTGGACCAATGAATTAGTTTAGAAAGTGAGTTCCATAATGTGTGTGCACATAGTCTAGAAATCAAACCAGGCAGAGAAAAGGATCCAGCACCCCTGGCGCAAAACCTGGACACAATGGTTCAAATAAACAGGAGCAATATTTACAAATCCATTGTGTTCTTCTCTGGAAGCTCATGCAAAGAAGCCAGAACTGGTGGTGTAATCTTATCATCTTGTCATCTTTTGGGAGGGATTACTTACTAAATTTTGCAGATGTGAAATACCGGTATCAGAAAGGAAATTGCAATAATCCATTCTAGAAGATGCATAGGCGACCTATGAAAACCAGGAAATCAGATTGGGTCGGCATGGACCGGTGTCTAGTGATAATCTTGAAATGAAAATAGGACGTCTTGGTAAAGCAGTGGACATGAGGGCAGACGTAGGTTTGGCTTTCTCAAATGGAGCCGGGATCCAATCAACATATCCTCAGTTTAATTGCAGATGGGTGCTGCTCATCTGGGACCTCATGTCTGTGGTACAAGGAGACAGGATGGAGGCAGCCTGTCTGTCAGATGACTGGATAGAAAAGCAGATACTGTCATTGGCATAAATGTGGAAGTTTATGACATACCAACATCTACTGACCATGAGGCAGCAAAGTGGAGCCAAGTGACACACCAGAGCTCCTCATTCAGGGTGCTGGAGAAACAGAAACAGAAACTGGTACCAATGCAGTTAATGCATCCCCCATAATGTAACATTTCTGAGGGCGCTTATTGGGTCTCCCTGCAACAAGAACTGTCTGTTTCTGATAATGCCACTGCTCCCTTTGTAGCGAAGACATATTGTTTATAATCGGTATAAAACGTGGTTTCATTTATGCAGAAGGCATTGTAATTGTCTAGACAGTTGGTAGTGACTGGATAGTGTTTGTATAAATGGTGACCACCCGGATTTAATATACCACCTTTTGCTCTTGTATCCTATGTTTTTCCAACTCACGCTGATACTTCAGCAAGTCATTTTTCTAAGTGACTGCTAAAAAATATCATTTTTTAAAATATAAGTTGGACTTGCATGCTGCATTAATGTGATTGATGTCTGTTTTGTTTTGTTTTTAGACTGAGTAGGCTACTGTGGTGTTTTTTGTTTTTTTAGGATGAACTACCAAGGATATTTGCCAGGAAAACATTGAATCTTAATGTAACTTAATACTTTTGCCCAGAGCACTAACCTACTTAAATGAGGTGAAAACTGAAAGTATTTGCAAAATTTCCCTCAGCAGCACTGGGGACAGATATGTGCACACGATGCAAAACTGAGCCTGTACAGTTAAATGTTTATTTTTAAAATAATGTGAGCAAAATGCAAAGCTCTCCCTAAACTGCTGCTACAGCTAACTTGAAATGTCCATTTGTTGCTAAGAATGGAATAGGCCTATATATGGCTTAAAGGGTTGTTTGTTTTTCCTGTACATCTACATAATGCATCAGTGGAGATTATTTTTAACCGTCTGTCACTTACTACTGCTTCTAAACTCGTGCATATGTGATTTCAGTAAAACGTATACCAAGCATCTAAAGAAACTTAGTACTATTATAACACATTTATTTTCGAAAAAAAAAAAAAATACAGTATATAAATGATGGACATTGCCTGAAATGTTTTTGGTTTCTTTTTAATAACTTGGTCATTCATCCTTGACCATGACACGCTTGAGTGCCTATGGCTGAAGCACTTAATCACATAATTAGTGAGACAGTTGATTGGACACTGGATATAGGGTGATTTTAAGCTTGAATAAAAGCAATAAAGAAAATCCTATCGTGCAATTGGCATGTTGGAGGCTGGACTAGGGCAGCGTACTGTGGCTCACCGTCTTGGGTGCTCACAGCCAGCAATTTCAAACCTGGTGAGACGGTATAACCAGACACACTCTGTCAATGACAGGCCAGGAACTGGGAGACCAAGAGTCACAACACCTTCCCAAGATCGACAGATCACTTTGCAGCATCTTCGTGATGTCAGTTGTTAATCAGCACAATAGAAAGTTAATGCACCTGCTCTAAAACAGTTTGTCATTTTTCGATCCCATCTAGTGAATTTTATCCAAATATAAGCGATAAGTTTTCTTTTGATGCTCAAATATAATATTTTTTTTTATTTTGATGCTCAGTATATATTCGGATGGAGTAATTATTTGTCCCAGTCACAGAATTGCTAGAGTATATGCATTTTCCCATTTTTAAAGTAGTGCAACATATACAGAACAGGATTTTAAATTTAGCATCTGTTTTTCTCTAGGGTTCAGTTTAAGTCGAGAGAGAGAGAGAGGTTATCAGGCTACGTGATGGAAAGCCTCCAGTATTTAATTTAAAGACCTATTGTCCCATGCCATTGGTAACTCCCTGAGGTTGGCCAGCTAGGGCTATGTGATACAACACAATTATATCAACGAGAAAATATATTTGTTAAATGTATGCCGCTTGTGTTGTGGAGGTACATCCTGTCAATTACCCAATTGTGTGCTACAAAATGGAAATTGTAGTATAACCACGTAGTTAACCTGAGGCAACGCGTAAATATCATAAACAAATTGCCAGTAGTCTGTTAGATAAAAATATAAAAGCTGTGGATTAAAAAGGCTGTCTACTTGTTTATAGTTTTGCTTCAGGTGCTATCATATCTACGTTATTTGAAGATATAAGTTATAACCTGCAGAGTGATGAAGCGTCAACTCGATGTTGTTAATTCAAACCCGAGACAACTAATGCGTAAATTACAACCTTGACCGTGAATTGATAACGAATTTTGCGGATGCAATATAGTTTATGCAAATGTGTGTAAGATTAAACCACTAGTCTATGTTGTTTTTATCTTATGTTTCTAGCTGACGGTTATAAAGCTTTTAATAACGCAATATTGATGTTAATCTGAGCATACGTTTTTTTGCTTCAGATTCCATTACACCTTATATCAGATATTTCTTAACTTCAAAACACCAGTCTGCAAACGTTGCAACATTATTCTCTTGCACTAATCGCCACCACATTTTGCAAGGTGTTAAATAAAGCCCAGGCTGATTGTCAGGCAGTGAACTGCAAAATCAGCGGCCTTCCGAATGTATCGTCATAATGTATATCTATATATATATATATATATATATATATATATATATATATATATATATATATTACTTTGAAGCAAAAAATAACCCAGCCACGATCTTACGTGAATCTATATTAATTAGAAAGGTTTGTAATCAAATTGGTCTTTAAAGTCTCCGCATATTTATTGGGTTAGATACGTTTTACAATATGCTGAAACCAGTTTGCTTGCTATTATGTATTGAAATTGGTATTTCACAAGAAAGCACAGGAACTCTAATACCATAACGCATTTTGGTTGAATACTTTGTAAGTAATGTTTATTTTGTCGTGTTTTTGTGTGCGTCAAGCATATTATCAAACAATTGAAATAAAGACTACATTAAATGTTGCGTAAGATTATTGATTAACGAAGATTAAGATTTATAATTTGAATACAATCATGAATTAATATTGTATTGAAAGTAATACCCTAAAATGCAAATAACTCACACCTATGTGTAGTGTCAACGTCATCAAAGATACAGCCTCTCTTCATGCAATGCCTTAAGCGTACGGGACGCAGAGCAGCACAGGTGGTTAACAAATCATTCTTTTCATATGGGGGAGCGATAATGAAAGTCTTTGCGTGTTCTGTCCACATATAGCTTACAGTATAGCAGTCAATTCAATTTCCAGGTCCGAGGGCACGTGAAGGCAGTCTTTGTGACAATTGGTTTATTCTGTCTTCTTCGCTCAGATTTGCAGTAAAATAGCCAAAGGCAAGAAAGCACTTTGTGGACCTATTGCATTAGTTAAGAATATACTAAAACCGCTACTTTGTGCTCTGGTTGTCTTAAGAGACTCGACTGAGTCGAGCTTTTAGGTATTCACTCACACACACACACACACATATGAAAGCTGGGGAAAGGTGTTCATTTAAATGTACAAACTATCTCTCTATCGTTCCATTAGAACATGCATCATATGGCTTTTTGTTTTGCGCTAAGGTGGTACCGTACCTTACTATTAGCCCCTGCCTCAGAGGGTCGTGAGGCCGCACTCTGGGCGGAGATGGGAATTCTACTGGAGACGCCGCGATCCCGCAGGTTTCTCGATCCTAATCTGTCGCGCCGCAAGGGGGGCAGTTGCCTCGCAGACACGGCGATTTACGAATTGCACAAGAATAGCTATAATCGTGACATTATTTGTTTACAAATTTATAATTATTGAAAGGCGTGAACCTTCACCGTTTGCGGACACACCCCTCCCGGTATTTATGGTTCCTCGGTACTCATATTTTACAATTGAGGCCTCCTTGTATATGTAGTCTAGATGTATAGGCTATGGGTGAAATTGGATTTCCTCTGAAGATAATTAATCATTTTATGGTTAGTGCAGTTGTACATCTGACTTAAATCTAGATCTGGTGCCCTCAAACTAGACCTTTTGTAGGGTTAGGCATGGGGCTTTTAAAGACCAGCCTGTATAGTTCCCCTGCGTTTTAATTGCAATGCATAGCGTACAGAACACGCAATCTGTTAGTTTTAATGATTCAAACCAAATATGCTTAATTAATAACAGTTGGATTCTGCAAGTTACATGGTTTTGGCAGATACAATAAACGATGAAGAAAAAAAACTAAACTAACAATACCTATCATAAATAATACGGGTTTATGGAAAAAAAAAAGTTTTCACAGTTAATAAAAAGTAATACCCCGCCCCCAAGATATAGTCTACATTTAAATTGAGAAAATTGCTCAAAGCCGTTCCAAATTTCTAGTCTTCGTATTTTTTCCCCGACAAGCTTATGCTTAAATAAACGAACCAGATCCACGTATATGTTCTGAAAATAACCTGTAGCCATACACTGTCAAAACTATTTTAAAAAAATCTTCATTTAAAAACATTGGAAGGAGTTATAAAAACGTGCTTCCGTTTTACATTCTCGTAATAGCTCTATCGTTTGTTCAATATTTGTTTATCAATCCATAGACTGGAAATATTTGGTTTACACCAGATGTGTTGCGTATAAATGTTGAAACATTAGCTAAAGGAGTGATTTAAGGGAGGAGACATATATGCGTGTATTGCGTTAAATGACACCTATATAGGTAAATCCAAATGCATACAGTGTGCCTTTATGTAAAAGATTCATATTGTTTAAACAGTTAAAACTATTTTAACAATAGCTCGGCTTCCTTTTGTATTGGTTTATATATCATAGTTCCATGTTATTTAAGCATATTATACGCTGCAAAACCAAAATATTTAGCTTTTAAACATTCACCTATGAAACAGATTTAAGCACATCTTGGTGTTTATTTTAGCTGTTTAAGAATATAATTGAGACGCACACAAACTCAAGTCTACAGTGTTGTAATATGTAAATATAGATATGTGATATAAGTGTTTTAATTCGTAAACATTTGCATCACACAGTGCATCACTTTAGCCAGAGACTATTTCAAATTGTCGGTTGCATTTATCAAGGGCTGCCTCTCTGGACACGTCACATCAATCAGATGCTGTTTTTGTTTTCACATCCTTGAACCCGCAGGTAGCCTAAACTCGATAGGTAGGTAATACGAGCATCATTAAGGTGGACGAAGGAAAACTCAGTATCTCGTGAAAGGCTTTCATTTCAATAAGAAAGGTTAGCTTTTGCACTTTGTTCACTGAGTTGAGCTTTACCAACTGGCTTGCTAGCGGTGCTATTAAACATTTACGACATGAAACAAAGGTGTGCGCTTGTGTCTCCTCTTTCCCGGTTTACATTACACTGTTGCACAAAGGCTACATCGAATCTGCCTCATGAATAATACGGCAAGCAATCTGCATGATGCATTTTTAATAAAACCCTCATAATTACGTTAACTATTTTATATATATTTCTATATATTATTGTACCAATTGTGCTTTGATTCACTATGGGGAGGGATTCATGAAAGGTTGGTTTTACTAGGCAGGCGTTACAGGGACATGGTTGTCAGTTGTGTGCGGTATCTTTAAATTTGAACAATCTTACATTCTTGTCCTTTTAATTCAGTGCAACTAAACTAAAGAAGCGTGTTCCTCTATCCGCTCTGAATGAGAATACACCAAAAAAACATGCTTTATATTTAAAAGATACTGCGGTTTCCAAATTCAAAATGTTAAAATCTGAAAACAAATGTGTTGGAAAATGTAGCTACGGTGCCACAAATCTGTTGATAAAAAAAAAAAAAAAAAAAAAAAAAACATGTTCTTATTCGTAATTGAATAAAACTGTAGAAACAAGCGACGTGTGCAGTGTACAAGCGACATGTTGCGTGTTTAGATAGATTTGGCAGTTATGTTCTGCAGGGCAACCATGTGTTTTTTGGGAGTTTTTTTTTTTTTTTTTTTTTTTTACCTCCCCAAAGAAGCGCGAAGGATTAAGCCTAGAACCACATTAACATTTCCGAAATACATATGCAATTTGTGTTTATAAACAAACAATATTGAATTCTGAGGGCTACTAATCGCATAAAAGTTAAACAAAAAACAAGCCAAACAGAACTAATGCAAACTTAACAGACCACATTTTTTGTAAAAATGAATACATAGAAAGCCATTGCTTGTTTTTTTTTTCTCTTGCTGTTTATTTAAAAGTATATTTAATCAATAAATAGGAAATATAGCATCACACAGCAAATTTCAAATAACTCCAAGATATAACATCGTTTACAAGCACGTTTTTTGTCATAACTACAGGCAGGATAATTACAAGGCATATCACACAATAGTATTCAGTGGGTTGCCCTTCAGAGACGCCCACAGTTTTTGGAAGTTAATTCTCTCTATTGAAACGATCCACAAAGCAAGTTAGGTTCACCCCTCTCAAACATGTGCCGTTAAGTGACCACAACAAAGTCACGTGAAAAAAAAAAAAAAAAAAAAAAAAACTGTGCAAAATCTATTTGCCTTGAAGGTATGTCACTGACACAAAAAATACTGATTGACATATGTGCTTATAATCAGTGATACCTTAACAAAAGCTTTAACGTGTTCTCCAACACACATATATTCACTACAGAAAGAGTTCTTGTATTTGCGAAATTAATCTCTGGTCGCATCATGTAGTGCATTTCAGAATGTGTTTTTTCTCCAGCAGTAATTTGACTTTTTTTTTTTTTTTTTTTTTTTTTTAAACAAGCCTTTTTTCAATATGTTGTGTTTCATTATACAGGCCATCATTGCTCTTTTACAATATATAACACTGGCCTGTACTGAGGGTTTGAATACCGGCAGTGGCGTTTGGGAAGAACGTTCAAATAAGTAATGGTCTGTAAAAACGCCCTCACTGACCGGCTCCTGTACAGTTTAGTGTTTGGTGTGGCGGGTTTGTTTTCCCCAGATGCGCTGTTTTGAAGTTCGTGTTTTCTTGTGATTATTATTTCAGTCCGTGCTGTGTTTCTTTGTGTCTTCTCAAGTCCACTTTTCTTTGGAACCCCTTTCCGCAGAGGTCACAGCCAAACGGTTTGAAGCCGGTGTGCTTGCGGCTGTGCGTGATCAGGTTGGAACTCTGACTGAAAGCTTTCCCACACACCTGGCACTTGTGAGGCTTCTCACCTGCAGAATAATTAATTACAAAAACATTTATATACATATATATTAGAAAAAAATCAACCAAAGCAACTATAATATTTTCATGCGGTATTTATACGTGTTCTTGCTCGGATGTCTGTTTCTGTTCAAACTTGTAACTTCTTAAGCCTTGTGGATTGACAAAACGAAACGTGCATAATTGCAGATTTATTTTTTAAAGATACGATTGTCCCAAAATGCACAAAAAGCTGCCAGCTAAATACAACAACAATAACAACAACAACAACAACAACATTGCGCTTACATAGTGCCAATTGAAATTAATACGATGCACGTTAGTTGTTAGTCATAAGAACATAAGAACATAAGAACATAAGAAAGTTTACAAACGAGAGGAGGCCATTCGGCCCATCTTGCTCGTTTGGTTGTTAGTAGCTTATTGATCCCAAAATCTCATCAAGCAGCTTCTTGAAGGATCCCAGGGTGTCAGCTTCAACAACATTTCAGCTACTTAAAAACGCTACTTAAAAACGCATTTAATGCAAGGTACCACAAATGCCTTTTCAAAATATGTTTTCAAACAAGTTTTAAAAACAGGAACAGACACTGCCTGTCTGACAAATGGTGCTAACGACTTCTGAAGGCAAGGGGCGAGGTGGTGTCCTTCCACCTCTGGTACGCATTGTAAACCTTACAACGTGCAGCAGACTGACATCCTGTGAGCGTGCTATGATGCCAAGGATGCGTGGAGATAAGAATTCAGTGAGATATAATGGAGCAAGACCATGTAACGCCTTATAGGTGACGCCTTATAGATCATCGATGACCAGTCGTTTGGGAGCTCACAGATTGGCGCTGCTATGGACACACTAGCAGCGCCAGACGTCCAAAATCTAAGAACAGTCTGCCAGCAGCTTGTTAAAGGTATCCAACTGTTTTCTTTTAATAATTTAACTGTGAAAACACGTCTTTGGCTTCCTGTTGTAGGCTAGCTCATAAGATATATAGCCTATTGTATTTGCAGAGTGTCCTCTTTCGAACAATACGACTGAATAGGCTTCATGCACCGCATCTTCATTAGGCCCGTGATGATAAACGAACAGCTGAGAACAACATTGCTTCAGTCTGTGAATTATACACAGTTACTCAGCATTTAAATTATTGTAAAGGCTATTGCATCTTAAACAGCCCTGTTCACTGGAGTAGGCTACACACTACTTTGGTTTTGTTGTTGTTGTTGTTGTTTTTGTTTGTTTAGTTTTTTTGTAATTTTCCAATTTCAGTACTTAGGCCTATCCCACTCAATTTAAATCCCACATCTTTTTCCTTTTACAAATTAAATTTGGTGCTTTTGTATTATTGTGCAGAATACTTATATATATAGATATTATATATATATATATATATATATATATATATATATATATATATATATATATATATATATATATATCTATTTTTTTATTGCATTCGATTAACTAAAGTGTCCAAAACAAATTTTCAGCTATTTAAGCTGTATTAAATGCAAGAAAGGGTTAAATAAACTTGCCAACTAAGCGCTAACCCTACTGACAATGGGTGCCATTACGCAGGCAATATTACATCATCCATTATATAAGCTCTGGTCTTGTACACACAACAGTATCTGCTTTCAATGCCTATCACTTTGCACTGATTCTTGGGAACGCACGTGTCCCAACGACAACAGCACACAACACCAAAGCAAATGTTTATCAAGTGAAATCAGATCAATCGGTGTCCTGAAAGCCTTTTATATAGTCTAGAGTCTCCTTTTGTCCAGTGTATGTATTTGGACATGACGGAAGGCTCAGCTGCGATGCTACTCTTTTCAACTGTCAGCTTGATTTCAGTGGCCCTTTAAATCAAGGCCACACAAATATAATCTCCTCAAATCATCTTACGGAGAAAGCCTTTCTAAATAAACACAGCCCGGATCATATTGATATAACACTGATTGAATTGCGAGGTTTCCATTATTCAACATATGTCCTTAATGAAATCATAGTCAAATAACCATTTGACAGGTATTGTTAGCCTGTTTTAATATTGCAGAGGCCGTGAGAGCTAGGCCCTTCACATACAGCGCAGCACGGAAATATTATAGTCAGAAATGAGGTAGGTACCTGATACTTTAATGGAACCTGAGCTATGGCAATGCCAGGCACACAGTCTTTGTGCCAGTGCTTTTAATATGGGGTACATGTATTTATTCTGGGGCATAATGCACATAGGGGGTTTAACTAGAGCACCATTTACCTGTGTGAATGAAGGTGTGTTTCTTCATGTCTGACTTCTGATGAAATCTTTTGCCACAGTACTGACAGGGATAAGGTCTGGTATCAGAATGAATTAGCAAGTGAGTGGACAAAGTTGAAGATCTTTTAAAAGTTTTACCGCATATTTTGCAGTCAAAACTTCGCTCCTAAAAAAAAAAACACAAATGACATGAGGTCAATAAAAGGTTCAAACAACCATTTCTAAACCAAACAAATACATTGCACTCTTCAACATAATGCATTTCCACTTGCTGTCAAACAGTGATAGGGTGGTAGCTAAACACATACTACATTGCAGTATATGAATAGCATTTACATACTTATTTTTTTCATTTAATACAACGTTTTGAAGAAAATAAATATGAAGCCAAACATGCTTCTTGCAATTCTCATATCAACATATCGAGAATAGGTCATTGCAGTTATAGCTGGAACTGAACTGCACATTTACAATGAAATGTAGTTAATGCTTTAGATACCTGAGAATGGACTGCTCTGTGTTGCTCCAAGCTTACTGCGTGCCCAAATGTTTTCCCACAGATTTCACAGGCGAAAGGTCTGGTACCACTGTGAGACCTTCGCACGTGGACCTCCAACCCGTGAGGAGTGGAAAACACCTGGAGTGACATGAAGGGAGGCGAGAGTTATAACCGTGTGTTCCTAGGCAGTCTGTACGAGAGCCTGCATAACTGTAACCCATATAACAAGACAAAAAGCCTCGTGTATTTTCATTTCACTGTGTATAATGTAAATGTGACTTTAGCGCATCCATTTCGTTGTCAAGTTTCAATTCCTGATAATAATAATAATAATAATAATAATAATAATAAATAATAATAATAATAATAATAATAATCCACACCTTGCTACATTTAATACACTTGTACGATTCGTTGAGAAGAAGGCGGGTGCAGAGCTGGTCTGACTCAGATTTGATCTCGGGCACCTTGTCGTGGAGACGGCGGTCGTGCTCCGGATAGCGTCTAATGGGGGAGTTTCGTTCGAAGATTCCGGTCGCCGAGCTATAATCGTTGTAAAGTCCCATTGCTGAACTCCGCTCGCTAAACAGAGCAGTGTCGGAGCCATTCTCGCCATAAAGCGCTAGGGTGGTGCTCCGTTTTTGGAGGGCAGGATGGCGATAATTCTGCTGCATCAGGTGTCTCAGTTCAGATCCAGGGTAATCACTCCAGGCATAGGGACTGAAAGGGATGGAGAACGGGTGACTCTCGTCGGCAGATGGAGAGAGTGACTTTTCTGAATCTGTAAAGAATGTACAATACCAATTAAAAAAAAAAACAGCAATTGAAGCATCAGACTGGAATTGGGTGGCTAGGCTATACAGATACTGACATAAAATATTTGAGCAGGTTTGAAAAAGCATGTATTTATTCGTTAATTTAAATGCATGTGCAACTTATACATTTTTATTGAATTTGTCTGATGGCTTTAAAGTGTCATAAACTAGATCATTGGGTGTTTGCAGTCCGCTGCAATCTACTGTTGAATCTTCCCTGGTTAGGGTCATAATTGGGCCGATGATATATTTTACTAAACAATAATAATAATAATAATAATAATAATAATAATAATAATAATAATAATAATAATAATAAAATACTATCTTCAGATCATTTTATTTACCGTGGACGTCAGCATTTACCCCCTTTTTCATTTGGTAACAGATCGTTTTTAAAGCTATTTTTGTGACGTTTGTTCTTTTAGATATCGTACTTTAAAACACATTGTTCAAACAATTCAAACAAATCACTAAGGAAAAAAAACATTTTTAAATGTTATTTTGTCTTTTTGGGGGTCATCGTGTGATCAAGGTTGACAGAGGTCCACATTATTCTATTTGTTTTGTATTTAACATGGGAATCAATCAAGTTCAGTTGCAAAACAATGCAGTCTATAAAATGCAGATAAAGATGCTGGCTCTGCTTAACTGAAATAGTATTATTATAACTGTATATGATATAACTGCACTTGCCCGGTGATGCTGAGGGAGAAGGCGGCCTCCAGTAATCTTCATCGTCTGAAGATCTGCCACAGACACTACCCTCACAGCTCAGCGGTGACTTGGAGGAGAAGTCAGCCGTCTCAACCAGGTGAGACTCTGGCGAGAATCTGCCTTTGGAATCTGAACCTGGAGACTCGGCTTCTGGAATTTTACTTTCTGTGAGGAGCAATTTTGAATTCAATGGGAGTCAGAGTCAATTGAACACACCACGTCTCTTAACATAGGGTTTGTAATACCTATAGCTAAAAGGAAATGTTACAAATGAGTTAAGAACTTACAATGTTTGACTCAAAAATTCTTGATTAATTCAAAAATAAAAAAGCATTTTATTCAATGAGAAACATATGTAACTGCTTATAGGAGACGTATATCCTCTATATATATATATATATATATATACTATATAATAATATTATATATGGAATATATATATATCATTATATATATATATATATATATAATAGGAGGAACCTAGGAACCTTATGTAATACTAAAAATGTTACAATAAAATCATTGTTTTATTTTCGAAAAAAGAAACTTGAATGCAACTGTATTTCAGAAGATAATAATAATAATAATAATTTACAGGGTCCATAAACCCTTTCAAAATGTAAATCTATATGCTGTAAATTCGTTCGAGATGAGGAAATCCACACATAAAAGATATTTGTATAGGCTAATTATGTTGCACTGTTTTTATATCAAACAAATTTATTAAATATACACATCTCATCTCATTATCTCATTTAATAAAAAAAGGCTTCTGCATTTAAAACTGCACGGAAATTTTTTTTTTTAAAAAATGTTAGATGATAAAAAAAAAAAGTTAAATGCAGCTCCATGAAAACAAAAAAAAAACAAACACAATTTAATTTTACTCACAAACATTAACGGTAGCAGAGAATAGAATAACCGTGATTTTGTTTTTAATTTCTTGCAGATGTAATGAGTGCTTCTCTTCTTTTAGGAAGACAGTTCCAAATATAACGCCTCACACTAAAGGAATTCACTAAACGTGTCAATAACATACCATACAGAACAATAACTGGAGAAAAATGTGTTTTTTAAAAAAAGCAACAAATATCACATATGAATCATTTGACTTTATGGAATAAGGACTCAAAAATGTCATACCTGCACATATATGTGCTAAAATATTATCCAGTCTGTTGAAGTCGTCTTCTATGGACCTCGGTTGATGGTAGCTGTGCGCTTTCTTACTCTTTACCAAAAAAGACCTGGGCATGTTGATCCTTCACTCTCAGCTTCTGTCAAAGCCTTCAAAATCAGGAAAGAACGTCGGGTCTGGATGGAAGTCGCTTGTGCACGGATCCTCGATTATATAGTCCCTATATTTCTCTGTAAAGATTTGAACATCATTGGTTAATGACGAGGCCAATATAAGGGATTTTTAAGGTGGAGCATGCGTGGCGCTGCCTCTCCGTTTACCAGCTGTTACCCAGACAGGTGATTACAGAAACCTCTATCCTGCACATCCCTGGCCTGTGATTGGCTGATCTTGGAATAAGTCTCAGTCGGCTGGTTTCCATTGGGAATTCATGATGAAGGCATCAGGATAAGTGACCCTATCTTTCACTTTGTTACCCAATACCTTACCACCAGGGGGGTAGGAAATGGCGGAAACTGGCAACGAAGTGCCAGCACGACCTTTGCGGCATGTACTTACTGTGTATAATCTTTTGTCTATAATTTAACTTCTTATAAAACCTACAAACCTACAGTTGCTGTACCAAAAAAAATAAAAATAAAAATAAAAGTCCTATATTTATACAACGCAAGAAGACAATACAATCCTGGCGTTTCAATGACTTTTGAATACATTTCTATTGTATTATATAATTACTTATGTATATTATTTTATTTTGTGACCGCCACCCTACGTCAGTAGTGGAAACAGTAACACACAAGTCATTAATTCTACAGCGTATCCAATTGTGATGTATTGTAACCAAATCAGATTAGAAGGAGCAGTTTCACCGCTGTAACATGTAATCTGTAGCAGCCCAGAAAAATACCAAATAGACCTTTAATGAAAGCTTATGCAGGTGCAGGTAATGGAGACTTTAAGTAATAAACAGTGCATTGTATCTATTTGCTGCTTGATTTATACTGCATTGGATTGTAGGCCCTGTTTAATTTTAAAGCAAAGATGCATTTGCCGTTGTCTTTGTTTCAAAATAGGACCCTAAAGCCCATATACGTGTATATTATTAACCACACACGTTGCTTACAACTTTACAAGAAGTGTGCATCGTGTCTGTGATGTGAAGTGAGCCGGGGTAACAAAGGGCTACTGGAGACACGCTGTGCACGCGCCGACCCTTCGGCAGTCTCGAGTTTCTTCCAGGGATTAGGTAAACCCGAGGGGGTAAACATAGCTGCCTGCTCGCTGTTCACACTGCCCCATCCACTCTAATTATAGGACACACAACAGTAGCTGCGTGCATTCACTTCACACAGCAGACTGCAAACAGGCACCATGCGCTGTTTCATTTCTTTACAGCGATGTGCTCCAGTGATCCCTTTCGTCCTTTCACTGGAACGTCTCATTATTAACCCTAATCATCTTTAAAAAAAAAAAAAAGAAAAAAAAAGAAACCGAGGCTCCTCTCAGAGGATACCTCTGCCTATTGTGTTTTAGTTTGCCATTATAATATATATATATATATATATATAATATATATAATATATATATATATATATATTATATATATATATAATTTTCTATCAATGCAGATGTCTGTTGCCTTTTTTTACATTATAGGCTCTGTAATTCTAATTCTTAAACAAAAACATAACAAAATCACCTAAAACTGACATATGTTGATGTTAATGAAGCATTCATCATTATTCTTATTGCAATTAGGTTATCATGTATGTATTTTCATTCTGCACTTTGAAATACAACACACGTGCACTTTGAGAGGTTTTGGTTTGAGAATGTTAATCTCTGCATTTTAACGCGATGGTGACTCGCCTATGAAACGTCTGCAGGGCCTATGTTGCGTGTAGGGATTTGTTGTTTTTTTTATATTTATGCAAATCAACATACGGGAGTCACAACGGTATGCAACAGATGGTAAAGGCATCTCAGTGTTTATACTGTAAATACATTGTAAACTGTAAAGACGCATCGCAGCTTTTTTGGCAGCAGTTGTGTTTCTGTTTGCGTCTAAAGTATTGCAACAAACAAACTTTTTTAAACACGTTGCATTAAATCATGTTAAATTATTAAACAAAATTGATTTTACATTGTTGTTGGGTTTTTTTGCAATATAGCCAGGCGTTGACACAGAGGCCCAAAGAAAGGGTTCCCTATGCAGTTGATGTAGCCTATTTTATCTTTGTAAGTGTTGTGCGTTTACATTCTTTATTACAGCCTGTGTATATTTGATACTCAAATACCATGTCATAATTACAAGCTGGTGGGAAATGTACCCTCCTGTTCCAGCTGCTTTCATAATACAAACACCTCCAACCTTGAGAAGGAGCTCGCGCGTCAACCATCAGCACCCAAAGAAATCAAAGCCGTTTGATAAATATGTTGACACAATATTTATGTCCGTCTCGCGTACAGACAGGCTGGTGTGCCCTCTGTCGATAACCAGCAATAAGACATCATCGTGCCTTGTTTAAAGATGCCACTCGATGTCATCACAGCCTTTATTGAGCCCAATCAATTGCAAATCCCAGCAGTACTTTCTTGCCAGCACAACTGCAGTACGATTTTTCCTACTTTTATTTATTTATTTATTTATTTTTGGTATTAACTGGGACTTTTTTTTTTTTGCATATACAGTACCATGTTTTATTAAACGGTCGAGCAGAATTTGTGTAGCTGTGTAATAACATTATTATTATTTACAAACTTCTGTACTGAAAAGTTCCTTTCGTGAAATCTGAACCAGTTCAGTAAATAAAATCATTCCTTTCCCGATTTGCAAATCCGCTGTGTCCAAGGACGAACAATACAGCACGTATGTGTAATGTACCCAATACATGTGGGAAAAGGAATCGACTGTTCCATCTGCAAGAACACAGCCAAGATAAAACAGTTGAAACACATGCTCGGGACTCACAGCTACCATAGATAATATACCTGCACCCAAAGGTATCAAAAGCAGAAACTTGATATTCGCATATTCTAAACATTTACCATTAGCTATGAACCCACGTTACAGGCTTCAAGTAGGCTATTATCTTCAACATTTAGTTTAAACTACAGGAAACATTATTCAAAGTGTGTGTGTGTGTGTTTAAGTAAATGAAATAAAATAACCCCTATATTGTAGAGTAAATCAATATTGATTATGGGTTGTTCGCTCCAAGTTTTGAGCTTTGTTCTAAAAAGTTAAGAAAACTTTGTTATAAAAGGAAAACAGTACAAAATAATAAATAAATAAATCCTAACTTCTTGTATTCAAAATGTAAGACATTGTTCACAGAGTTGCAATAAAAGTAGATGTGGAGTTTAAATAAATTACTTTCCTGTCAAATAAAATATACGCAAACACGTAGTTTTTCAAATGACAGCATCGTGGAGAACGCAAAAAAGTATTGTATCTCCCCAAAAAACACGATGGGAAACGTTTTACTGAACTCCAACATGACTTTGAATGCAAATATTTTACTGTAATGCTGTAATGCGATATATATATATATATATATATATATATATATATATATATATATATATATATATATATATATGTGTGTGTGTGTGTGTGTGTGTGTGTGTGTGTGTGTGTGTGTGTGCAAGATGTAAACTTTCTCCTTGTAGTCTACAGTTCTGATTGACACAACAATTTCATTTGCGCGCTAGCAACCCTGTAATTCATTTAATTTTTAGTAACCTCGTGTTTATTAACAGCGCTATAATTAATGATGGATGCATTCTCATTAATAATAATAAATAGCGCACTACGGATTGTGAAAAATACAATACAATCAATAAAATTAAATAAAATGAAAATGTAACTTACATATATTGATTGTTGTAGGACTACTGGTGACCCAGATGAGAATGGATTAATTACAAATTATAAATCCACAACAGACATGTGGCGAAAACAGATTGCTAAATTCAGTCAACGACATAAGTGTAGTGTTCTAAACAGGCTAGTTCTGAAAATTATATTTCAATTTCAGCTCTAATGGTCCAGCCCCCAAACCACAAGACAACTTCCTGAACGTTAGAGACAACTTCTGTAATGGATTTCATCAGTGAATGCACGCAAGACATAAACGATAGTTTTCTTAGAATTATCAGAGTTCTATTTCGTTGTCATTACATTTGTTGGGTCGCAACATGTAGACTTCTCACGATTTGTCAATATATGTCAAAAACGACTAATATGTCCAGAATTAAATTGATTTGTAAAGACAATTCTCCTATATTATCTATAAAAGAGCGCTATAAAAAGATTTACTGCTCACAGATTTAAAAACATATACACCGTTCTTTCGCTTAAACACAATAATTAGTGTTTTTAATCATTTTTTGTCTTATCAAACCGTTCTATGTATTTCTTTTTTTCGTTCGAATTAGACTGGTATATATATATATATATATATATATATATATATATATCTATAGTATAATAATATATATATATTATATATATATTATATCAGTAATAGTAGTGTACAGACCTAAATCTTAACTTGGGTTACATTTTTTGTACTTATTTATTTTAAACAAAAAAAATAAAATAAAGAAAAACTCACTGCAGCCGCAGAGAAAGACCCTGGTTTAGTGCAGCGCCCTCTACGTTCTGCTCGCTCGCTCTGTGCTGCTGGACAACATCCAAAGTCCTGAACCGAACATAACTGAACTGGAGCTTTGCTCATTTCCGTTTGAGTGTAGGTAATTCTTAAATTTGGATTCGCATATGGGCGGGGGAACCCACTTCCAGTATTTACTGGCATTAAAATAGCAACTCCAAAGTTATGCTTAATAATACATCAACCCACACTACAGACTGCAATACTGTCATAACAGATTTTATACCAAAATTAATGAAGACAGTAGTCTGTCTGTCTACCCCCTCATTTAAATGTGGCATTGCTGTAAAATACGTATTGACTTATCAACTAACAGGTTTGTTTATTTATAGGAATGCATAGGTTTATTTGAGGTTTCTTAACTTGTTTTTCAGTATTCTCTTACACATGCACACGCACTAAATGAAAGAACTGTGCTTGGAGCTCTTGACGCGTGAAAATCTAACTTCAGTTCGCCGCACACTACAGCTGTACATACAAACTCATACATGTAGTTCCTCTTTTCATTTACAGTATACTATGGTAGTCTTTTATGTATTTTTGGTTCCTTTGTAAACTTGATTTTGTGATCAGTTTCGAGGAAGTCGGGAAGAGATAGATAGCCATAGAACCCTTTCAGATTTGGTTGTAAAGCGACACATAACATTACTGTTGGGTTCAGCTTCCTTTTTTATTAGGTGGTTTGTTTGTCTGTTATAAGCCAGGACGCTTTGATAAATGCAGTCCAGGGCCTCAGATGGCTCCCTTGAGAAAGATATGTACAACATATCGAAACGTTGGGCAGCTGGCTCTTTGAGCTAATATATATATATATATATATATATATATATATATATATATATATATATATATATATACATACACATACACATACACACACACACACACACTATCAGTCAAAAGTATGAGTACACCTGCTTGAAACCAGGGTTTTCATGATTATCTATGCTTTTAAGTGTATAACCTTGTCTATAAACACTTAATATTTCATTATATGATACGTGTACTTATATAAGCTGATAATCATAAGTGAATTGCATTCTAAAATGTAATTTTTAAATGAAAATGTAAATCTTGTCAATTTCAATGAAACGGTCACCCAAAGCAAGGGGATTTCAGTCTGAAGCCCAAGTCAGTTAAAAGTCTGAAATGTGTATAACACGGTGTTAGAACACTGGCCTAAGTATAAAAGTGTCTTTGTTAGATGTTCTCTGAGTTAACTAGCATGTTACCTAATTAACCTTTTGTCACCAATTATTGTTAACAGGTGAGGGTCCATGATTACAACAAATATAGGTAGCATAGGCACAAGTTTGTTATTCCTGAATGAAAAGGAGCAGAAAATGGCAAAATACACTCAGTTAAGCAAAGACACAGTCTGTAATTACTTTAAGAAATGAAGTTCAATCTTTAAGACAAATCTCAAGAACTTTGCAAGTGTCTGTAACTGCTGTGAAGAAGAAACTGGCACTCATGAGGACGGAACAAGGTCAGGCAGGCCAAGGATGACCTTAGAATCAGAGAACAAGTTCATTCAAGTCACAAGTCTGCGAAACCTACAATTAACTGCCCCTGAAATACAAGCTCAGCTAAATGCTACTAGAAGTACAGTTGTTTCAACATCAACTGTTCAGAGGAGATTGCGTGAAGCTGGCCTAACTGGAAGAATTGCTGCAAAGAAACCATTGCTAAGAGTGCAGAATAAGAGGAAGAGACTTGCCTGGGCCAAAAAACACAGATACTGGACTTTGAGGAGTGGAAGTCGGTCTTATGGACCGATGAGTAAAAATTTGAAATATTTGGGTCCAGCCGCCGAGTATTTGTAAAATGCAGAGAGGGTGAGTGCATGAGTTCTGCATGTGCGGTTCCCACTGTCAAGCATGGAGGAGGCAGTGTCATGGTCTGGGGTTGCTTTGCTGGTGACAGAGTTGGTGATCTTTACCAAGTCCATGGCAAGCTCAACCAGCATGGTTATCATAGCATACATTAGAGGCAAGCCATTCCATCAGGATTACGGCTAGTCCTTCATTCTTCAGCAAGATAATGACCCGAAACACACCTCAAAGTTGTGGAAGAACTACCTGGCGAAGAAGGAAAGTGAAGGACAACTCAATCTAATGACCTGGCCTGCCCAGTCTCTAGACCTCAATCCCATAGAACTTGATGGGATGAACTGGACAGAAGAGTCAAAGCAAAGCTACCTACAAGTGTCCTACATCTCTGGGAATTGCTGCAGAAGAGCTGGGAAGACATGTCGGGTGATTTCCTGCTGAAACTTGTTAACCGAATGCTTTGTGTTTGTGAGGCTGTTATTAAGGCAAAGGGTGGCTATTTTGAGGAATCCAAGATTTAGAGACAATTTTCAATTTTTTTGAATATTGTTTTGATACTTATGTTTTGTTTTGTATATTGGTACTGGTACTACTTATTATATATATATATATATATATATATATATATATATATATATATATATATATATATATATATACACACACACACACACAATATCTCCAACATGAATAAGTATTGTGTGACTATGCATCGGAACAGCAGGTCTGTTTTATGCAGTACTGCATTGGAGGCGCAGGGACTGCCTGATCCCAGGACTTGACCTGTGATCAAGTCATGTGCTGCTTTTCCAGGTGTGCTGCGGCATAAACGTGACGCAGATCACAATGTTCAAGTAAATGTCTGACAAAGCAGCACCTAGGAAGTACGAGAAAAACAAGTACAGTGTCATTGCGAGGAAGATGTTTAAAAAACAAACAAACAAACAGAATACCAACGTTGACCCGGTATTTTCATACAATACCAACAAAAGCATGTGAAGGAACCAGTAATGAATCTCGCCTTTTTCTCACTATTTTGGTAGTATATTTCGGGTTGTGTGTGTGTTTCCATGTAGTTCTCTTTTAGAGTGAGAAATTACAGTTCTAAATGCAAATAAACTAATTCATATTAAAATGCCAGAGGCAGTATGTTTGCACCTGAGTTCCCATTGTGCGACTTACTAATACCAAACAGCTTTCTTAAACCGGGTTTCCATTTAGTTTTTAGGTTGTCTTAAAACACAGCCTGCCCCCACCCCCACCCCCCCCCCCAAAAAAAAAAAAAAAAAATGGAAGGAACTGAATATGCCAAGAGGGGCCCATAAAACGAGGCACAAACCCGGGACCTCTCGTACTAAAGCAGAGCGCCGATACCCCTGTACAAGAGAGACACATTCCTTATGGACAACGATAAGAGCTGCACATTTTCTACAATTAAATCAAATGGTTCAGCCAGCTGCGTCTAAAGGTCGCGTTCCCAATATGTGCGATCCACAGTAATCTAATGTAAATCGGAGATCCTTGTAAGAGCCGATAGCGGGAGACCAGGACTGTATTATTATTTTGTTCTGATTTAGCAATCTCTGATCTCTCAATGTGTGTTTATAAGGGCAACACATGGTTATAACGTGAGCATCTGCACATAGAACTATATACAAGTACACTATAACCCACGGGTTGTAAGTGGAAAGATGACAAATGTCACACAACAGCAGTGTAGCACCGTATTTAGACATGTTTTGATTTGTTTCTCTTATTTAAGCCTTTTCAAGAAACTCAATTACACAAACTGTCATATAGAGTTGTCTCAATACTGAGTAAAACAGTATTCATTAAGAAGCCATCTTTTGAGGTCTCATTCCTTTGGCTGAGTCATAGTAGTGTTTAGTCTGTTCTATGACCATTTCCTGTTTCACTTTTTAGACTGTCAATACTTGTTTTAATATAGTGATATATCGAGTGATATAGTGAGGGGAGTACGCATATATTGACCGCAAGCTAGTGTTAAAAGTTGCCTTGCAATAGTACACCATTTCCAGCAATGCTTGCTCTGATAAAAAGTTACAGCGGCAAAGCTAATTGTGTATGAATCTTTTCTCAATCTGTGTGATCACAGTGAGCGCTAGCGTCTTGGTTCCTGTGCAAAGGAGCCTGAAATTATTAGAATGTATTATTATTATTATTATTGTTATTATCTCCTTCGAACAGGTGGCCGCTCCCAAGGGATTTTAACAGTAAATTTGACTCATTTTGAAACTTGAAGTAAAGCTGCTTTACAATTGGGTTTTAGTTTAGTTCCATTTGAGTTTCTACAAAAAAAGGTTTTGCGATCATTTACTTGTTATTGTTGTAATGGATGGCTGATGGGCAAAATGGTGATTAAGAAAGATGAAAAGTAAAACTTAAACTAAATTTACACTTTCAATATTGTATAATCATAACTTCATTGGTTAACTAAATCTAAAAGTTGCATGAACAGTTGAGTTATACAAATGACTCATTCTTGGCACCAGGAATAAGGTTACCTAACAGAGAAAGTTGATATGATTGGTACTTTTAGATGCACATAGTAGAACTCCGTGATTGACTACAACTGCTATATACATACCAATAAAGATTAAGTTGGATCAACTTCCAGTTACTTTAAACAAATCATCCAAAAGGTTGGCACAAGGTCATTGAAAGTATGCTTTCAAATTCTGAAACCTTTTTCAAAACCACCTACTAATTTCAAGACTTTCAAGTTTCCTTTTCAGTTTCCCTCATATCAAACAGCCTTTGCTAAAATTCTGGAAGGTACTATACTTTAAGAGCCATGACCATTTTAAACAGATTGTAGCTCATAGGATTAGCAGCTGCCTAGCAACCAGAAGCATTACAGTAACAGCCAACCAGCACAATGCCATCAACGGTATTGATGAATCTGTTGATGGTTAGTCAGAATAACCTGAGCTTCAAATCCCAGGTCAGACAGAGACTTTTTTTTTTTTTTAGACATTAGATGACATAACAAATGTGAAAGTAGTTGTTTGCATTTTGGGCACAACACATGCAAAAAAATACCACAATTATTTGTTAATGTTTTACTAAAATAACTGGTGCAAACATATTATCTTGACTGACAGATATTTTTTTCTCTTCAAGACTTGCATCTTGTGGTGGCTGAATACATTTCCATGGGAAGTAAGACAAACAAAAGAACAAACTAATTAAAGTAGCTTTGCAAGCCTAGGTCTTTTTTCAAGACAGCAGTTGATGGTGTGCATAACTAATTTGTATTTCCATTTTTATATGAAGTCTTCTAAATGAGAAAAATAAACAAGACAGTAAGACGTTAATTAAATCAATAAACTTTTAATTGTGATCAATTATATATATACATATATATATATATATATATATATATATATATATATATATATATATATATACACATATACATATACATATATATATATACACTCAAGTTAAGAATTTGATAGAATAGTGTTCTTTTCGTAAATGTATATTGTGGTGTTAAATCGCTAGTGTTAACTGGCAAGCATGTGTTAACATACAATGAGCAGATACCGTCTTTCCATCTCACAGTGTTACTTTAGGAATATCTTGCAACACTAATTGCGCACTGATAGAATTGATGCAAAACTGCAACAGCAGCATTCGTGCTATATCAATAAAAAGGCATATCTTCAAGTCAATGCACAGATGTACAGATAAAGAAATACCAATTTCTTTATGACTCTCTTTGTGATATATATATATATATATATATATATATATTATATATATATATATATATTTATATGTGTATTTGTGATAAACACTAGTTACAAACACTACGTGACCATATTTGCTATCAACACATCAAAACACACATAAAAAACAAACATTTTAAAAAGCCTATTGTACATCCATTTCTCACTTAGAATATCTTATTACTGTGACAATAATAATTAAAAAAAAAAAAAAAAGAGACCAAGTTGAAATCTCTGTGCTGTGGCCTATTTTGGTTCACATTAATACTACACACAGAGTTGTCCATTAAAATACATTTGTGATTCCAATTCAATAAATTATTTTATTATCCTGGGATTCAAATGGCAGCTTGCTCATCAGATACCTCAAGGTCCTGATCACTCACTCACAAAATGTATCCAAAGAAATGGAAAGAGAAAAGAAGAGTTTAAAAAATAAAACATGTCAAATTTGTTCCGTCAAGCATAAAACACAATATTGCACAACATTTATCTCAGAAGGTCTCCCAATTCATTGATCCAGCCGGTCCTGGTACAGTATCTCTTCCAGTGACTTGAAACCAGGCATGTTAAATTTACGAGCATGACGAAGAGAAAAAGCACATTATGTAATACTGCTAGTGTCTCATTTCCCTTGTTCATCCACCCATTTTCAGTCTACTGCATGGGAACGATATGCGCATTGGCAACAGTAAGACATATAATCCCTTCCTCTATCTACTTCAGATGACTGACTCCAACCTTCTTCCTAGTTGCTTGTATCTGACATAAGGAAGAAAGAGTTATGGCAGACCAAATGTTTAAATCCCAAGGGTGAACTGAAAACCTCTCAGCTCAAACAGTAGTGGAATAGGATTCCATGTTCTTCTGACAGATTTCGTTTTGGCTGCTGGTCTGGGCAGGCTGGTACAGAGGCCCATCACCACCCTCATCCAGATTGTCAGTGTCACTGTCACTGTCCTCTATTCTAGCATGCAACAGCACCTTTGGGGTTTTATGGTGGTGTAAAAACGGACGAGGAGCGCTGCAGATCGGATCCTCGCTCATGGAATTGGACATTGGGTCTTCATCTGAGAAATGGAAGGACTCCTCATCTCCAATGTAGTGGTTCACTATGTGTATCCCTTCAGAAGTGGGTCGGCCTGACAAGCCCCTCTGTTTTTTCAGGAACTGGATCTGTACAAAAAAAAAAAAAAAAAAAAGGAACAGGCTTTGTTAATTCATGTTACTTGATCTTAACTGAGAACTCAACTTTATTCAAGATTATGCTGTGAAAGAAAACATTATATGATAAAGAATAAATTTGAGATCAAGCAGGTGTCCAAACCAGCACTGCAATAAAAGTGGCAGCAGGCCTTAACCCTTCCACACACACAGCTGTTTAAGTTGAACTTTCTTTTTAGCCTTATATGCGGACACGTGCATGAAAGGGTTAAAACTGGAAAACAAATGCAAGAAAATGCGATGCAATAAGAAATAAAGTAAGAAATAAAAATAAAGTGTATAAAATATATATATATATATATATATATATATATATATATATATATATATATATATATATATATATATATATATATATATATATATAGATATATAGATATATAGATATATATATATATATATATATATATATATATATATATATATATATATATAGATAGATAGATAGATAGATAGATGCAAGACGACAGCAGCAAGGTGTGCAGTTTAAAAATGAGAAGTAGAATTCTAAACCTAGGTGACGTTCCACTCACAGCAGTTCATATACAGTACAGACTGCAGCAATGTCTGATGCTGATGCACTGCAGGCAGTCACTCTTACCTGCTACGGACTACCTCATTAAGCCAAGCATGTGGGAAAAAGGCAGTGAAGAGAGAGCAATTTAGAGAAACCACCACAAACCACATCACATACAGCAAAAACATTTTTACATGAGCTACCATTGAAGTTCAGGTCAAGCTATTGCCTATAAACCCATGGGAAGAAATAAAAATGACTTTAGTTGTAGTGAGACTTCCCAGCATTGTCCAGGTACATGCTTAGTGCTGTTAAAAGTAATTGTGTAGAGCAGGGTAATGACTAGTAACCAAAAACAGAGATAATACCCAGGTGTAACTAAATCATACATAAAACAACTTATTTCTGGGGGGGAAAAAAGAGGGGGGGTGAGCAGTACGGTTTTAAGTGCATCAACTGAGCTACACTTTCCTGGGAACATTAGAAGAAACCACAGAATTAGCTTTGAATATACTTTAAAACTTCCAAGCCTGATGTTGCCCTCAGTCAGATAAAACGATAGCATCGAAAATGTTGCAGGTTTAGGAACTGACTGTGGGAGACCGAAGGAAGAGGAAGCAGTTAAAGTGAGCAATTGCAGTATTCCAAAAAGGATGAAATGAGTTTCAGTGCCCAAATCCTCTATCTACTGCTTTAAAACCAGCAGCAACATATACTTTTAAGAAAAGATCCAAGCAGGGTCATCTCATTTAGTAGTAGTATTTGAATTTTCTTTAAGGCTTGGTTGGGATGCTCAGACCAATTTGTGCACACTAAGTTATTAGCAATACCTCGAGATTCATACACATAAAACATGTCCACTCTAATCTTTTTATGCAGCTGTTGAGAAGCCAGTATAGTTGATTAAATATGATTAAATTGTGGTTGAATTTACAAAAAAAAAAAAAAAAAAAATAGAAACAGAATGTATGCTATTTGAAAACAAATTGAAAACAGTTTTTGTGTGCATGCAATAAATCTGTTTAATTTTTACTGAAGTCAAAGATGCTGTGAACGTAACAAAATTCAGAACTGGTGATGTTTGTAAAAAACAAGGCTTCCAGTGAATCAGAATAAGAAACCAAAAGATAAGCTACATCACCCATAGGTCAAGCCTTCTCCACCTTAAATGCAGTCTGGTTTGGTTTTATGCTTAGTTCTGTGGCTGACTAACTTTCAAGACCTTTAGAAAATACGTGATTGAAATAGAAACAAATAGCTGCAGTGATAACCATTAGCATATCTTGACTTGGAACTACGTACAGCTAGACTGAACCACAGAGCATCAGAAATAAACCAAGACTGCAGACAAGCTCTGCTGAGTGTAGATCAATCAGCATCTTAAAGGGTTTCAATCTAGTTCTTTTTTTTTTTTTTTTTTTTGCTACGTTGTGTGTCTTTGCATGACTAATATAATTACCACATACAAACCACGTGACAGCAGCTTTTAAAAAAAAAAAAAAAAAAAAAAAAAATCATTTTAAAACACACTTTTAAATAAAGAATTTCACGCTGGTTTCACAGAGGCATCTTCACAACTCTAAGCATGACTACATACGTGTGAATTAAAAGCATGTGGTAGTGATAAATATTTCAAAACTGGTTTCCCCTACAGAAAAAACGCTCTTAATAAATGAGTGTATACGCTAAGCTACACTACTGCTGGTACATGCATACAGCCACCGACTGCAACAACAGGTGCATAACTAAACCATCACAGTAATGTGTCTAACCTCACCCAAGGGAAACACTTTTTCAATTGTTGACTGAAAATGTATACAGAATGCAACAAAGGGCATTATCTCTCATGAGTGAGCAGCCTTGGGCTACATCTCTTCTACAATATGAACATGTATACTACGAAAGTGATGCAAATAGTACACGCTAACTTCCTGAGACAGTCTAATCAAGTGGTATACTGCAAATATGCCACAGTCGATAAGTGTTTACACTGAATTCTTAGCTGTGAAGTTCTGTCTTTGCTCAAACTTGATCCTGCTAAAATTCAAGTACGGTGTTTGTAAACCACATGACCTCTGCATGTACTATCTTATCACATCACAGGTTCCTTAGGCCGACCACAACCACTTAAATCAGACTCAGGCAGCGAGGTGACTCGGGATCTCTGACACGTACTGACAATCTGATAGTGCTTTCAGCAGCCTGGCAAACCCATGCAAAGCTCTGCTTGCAGGGGATGCAAATCTGATCGTCTCTCCTTTGCCCAAATGCATTTTCAAGATAGGGGATTTTGAAAAACACAATGCATGATTTACTGCAGTGCAATTTAACCACAAGACACTTATTTTTTTGTGCAAATCTGACCGTCTGACCTGGGAAAGTGTTTTAATTCATATGTGGGTTGCATCTGATGTGTAGATATACGGCAAACTTTACTGCTTTTTTTTTTTTTTAAATCAGTAATAATTTCAAGATTTTTATATATAAAAAATATAAAAACATGGCTTCTACAGTACAACAAAACAATACACTGTTCAGCATTTTTATAGTGCACAAAATTGATGTTCTTGCCTGGAAAGGTTTGTACATCTTAATTTTTTTTTTACAGTTTTACTAAAAATACAATATATAACAGATTAGTAATATTAGTAATATTGTTGGAACAGCAATTCATTTTTTGGATCCCAGTAGGGTGAAACCAGTTTGTTCCTGTATAAATAAATCAAAAACCTGCTCTGACATGTTTGTAAGCTGGCACCTGTGGCATCTTTGAGAAGATGTCATTGTAATTGTGGCGCCGGGGAGGTTGCTTAAAGGGTGAGATGTAGCAATCTCTTATACCACACCCCTGTAATCTAGGTAGAACATTTTAGCTTTTCACCATCCAGCAGGATGTAAATGCAGATGGACTATACTGGGTGGTAAGCAGTAAACTGCACGCTGCAGTTCTGTAACTATAATAGCACACAATCAAACAAACAAATGTTAACGTTGAGGTAAAGTTTTAGAATACTGATCACAAGAGACCTGAATAGGGACAGCATGCTCCTCAGTTGAGGGAACGCTCAGGGATCCGCTTCAGGAGGTCACCGATTCTGACACTTCATCCTGCTTCTGCAACCCTCAGCCCTCTGTTTCTCAGCTTGGAAATGTTTGCTTTCAAGGTTTCTTTAAACGTTAATGTACTGGGCTCAGTGAATGCCACAAAACGGCTCGTCATGGACTGCTGATTTAATTTGATTGTTTTGTTTTGGTTTGTACCAGTTAGGTTGAAAGTTTTCTCTTTAAAAGACACTTTCTGTGCAGTACTGTTAACCCCAAAGGGTTAGTTTTCAGGATAAAGAAGTAAAAAATCTGGTTAAATAAGTATTTCCTTTAGCATATGAACACACCATGGAGTAAAATTAGGTTGTTTTTACCATAAGGTTAACAGATACATTTTTATTTATACACAGATGCAGAAGTTTTACGTATTCGTATGTATTTTTAAAGTGTACTGAAATCAGTTGAGTGTATAGTGTAGTAAGCTTCTGCTTCAGCCTCAATCCATGTGTAGGAAGGGTGTTGGGCGGTTGTGGTCAGCGTTACATGTAGAGAGCATCCCTATCTTCAGGAAGAAGAATGTGCAAGTTTGTTTCTCAGAGTTTCCACCAACAGTTGGAGAAGTAAACTCAGATTGTCCCACCGATAACAAAGGCGTATATCAATATAGCTAAAGCCGCTGCAGGGCTTTAGACTTTAGACAACAGATTAACTGGTGAACAACCAGAGAGGCACCACAGGGAAACAGCCCTTCAATATAAATGACTGCAAAACAAATGAAAATCTAGAATCCTGCAAGGCGCAGAGTGCAGCTAAAAGGCTCCTGTGTAGATTTAGTAAGCATTCACTCCAGTGCCAAGTTTGATAATAAAACGGTGATCTTTCAAAAGTAGAAAGAAAACAACTACATGCAAGTTCACTTAAAAAAGCAACTGCACACAAGCTGTTCCAGATCAGCGGACCCAGCCAGTTATTTACACCTATCTAAATCTAAATGTATCAAGCTAAGGGTTACAAAGGTGACAGTATCTCATTTGGGCAGGGGCTCTTAATTCTTGGCCAGCAAACTACTGTCCCAACAGCAAAGTGGTGCCTGATGGACCAGCCTAATACTAACAATTTCAGTTTGCTTGATTAATGTGTCTATGTACACAAGGACTTCTACCGAATATCGAGAGAACAGGCATTTACTCGACTGAATAACTTGAATACTCCTAATGCTATAAAACATGTAAACTAATAGCAGTTAATTAAAAGTTATTATTTATCTTGCGCAACCATATTATTAATTCATTTGAGGCCCCACTTTGCAGAAACAAATGTGTTTTAAAGAATGTTGCTGTAAAAATAATAAAACAGTAGGCATTAGCAATACGGGGAAAAAAAGATGCAACTGCGGCATTTATAAGAAACCTTATAATTACTTAATCAAACGACAACAGCAATGTTATTGTATGTTATAAATGGCTATTCCTTGGTATCAAGGAAACAACATTTAATAACTAAAATGTAACCAACTTTGCTTGAGCAAGGCATAATAACACACAAAAAAATCTATAATTTTAGGTGTGAAGTGATATGTTTAAAGAATAAAGCTCACAGGGTGTGCTGGCACATTTACACGCCCTTTAGTCAGGAAGGATACTACTGACGGGCGTAGTTAACACTTTCTGAAGTAAGCAGGTGGAGTCAAAATAAAAAAAAAACCTGAAAAAGGAAAATCTGACTTCTGAGTAACAAAAAACAACAGCAGACGCACACATTTTCTTTGAAACATGTTCTATACAATAGATGACAACAAACATATCGCAAACATCAACTTGTCTAAGTCACAGCCCCAAAATACACCTTAATATCGCAAGTTTTTACAAAAATGTAAAAGTCACTTTTGATATTACTTATATAATATTAAACACTACACTGCAGAGACACCTGCTACTGTCAATAAGCAAGCATGCTTTTGGTGGATCCTTTTTTGTATTTTTTTTTAAACCGATTTAAAAGTTGGCATATCATCTTCCACAATAGACATTTACAAAGACAAAGACACTTTGTCAAAATATCTGGCATAAGACTAAAGGCGCTTCAGGCTCAACCAATTATTAGAGGGCAGAATCTGCCCTCCAGGATTTCAGCAAGTCAACCATATATAAAGTGGATGTAGGTCATTCCATTTATATTTTCATGATATTGAAAGCTCCAATTTTTGTCTTCATCTCTGGGGCGGCAGACGTTTTGTAGGCTTAAGTGCATATAACTTTCAAGAAGTGGTGTTGGAAATGCAAAGCAGCCCATGCGGATTATAAACAATGCAGACAACTAGAGAGGGCCAGTGTAGCTCTATATAATCACAACAATGTGGTTGTTGAGTCAAGCAGCACAGGATAACAGACAGACAACAGCAACATGGAGGAAAGGAAACAAGATAAAGAAGACCAGTATCCTTTAGACCAAAGACGCCTCAGACTCTGCAGAATTTTGCAATGGGCACATATCTACACCAGAGAGGTCATCAGACTTGTTGGGTTATTTTGTAGTCGTTGAGACAATATCTTGTTAATTTTCAAGCTACTGGAAAAATGAGATACAAGCTAGCAGAGTGTGGTGTATTATCACTCACCTCCTCCTTCTGCTCATCTATCTTATCCTTCAGTTCCCTGATATACTGTTTATAGCCGGAGTTATCAAGCTGCCCTTGAAATTTCCCTTCTTCTTTCTGTAAAAGAGTGGAGGTAAAAGTATTGTTTAGTGCTAAAGACATTTCAGATTAACTAAACATCTGTTTATATAAATAAGTTACTATACACTTGACCAGGCATAAAATTACCTTTTTGGAAAAAGTTTCTTTTATACGAGTTTTAATCTAACATGCTTTTATTGCATAAACATGGTTTAAAAAGTGACTTTCAACACACACACTATATATATATATATATATATATATATATATATATATATATAAAAAATCATGTATTTTTTTTTACAAGGCTAAATAAAAAAAAAGTGTCACTCATTAAGACAAAATACACTTATGCGGACAAATTGTTTTTCAGCGGCTGTTGTAATATCTACCCAGGTGCTTGTGAGAGATATTAGGGGTTCATGTAGAGGCTGTATGCCTTTAAGAAAGGCATGATGGGATATTAAATTCTTAAATGCAGAGGTGCTGGATTATTACACTCTGGTTTCATGCAACGGTTATGATGCCAACCAAACGTGTGAATAGGCCTACTGTTGTGTTTAAAAAAAAAAAAATAGGTTAAAATAGTTTCATACAAAAAATGTGGAACAGCGAAAAACAAAAATAGACGTGGATTAATAAGCACTGTAATTTACCATAATAAAAAAACAGTAATGAAAAAGAAAATATGGAACATAAAGAGCAACCAGATATAGTCAGCGAAAGACAACACAATATTCAAATTATTTGTCGTATTATATATTATATTAGGCAAGTTTATTTTTCCGATAAAAGTGCTCCCGGCTATAATGTTCTGCCACCCGGCTGTAAAAAATTCCTGAGAACCCCGATACTAAAATCAGTCAAAATGGAAAAGTACACGAATTTAATTTGTCTATGTGTTCTGCAAGATCATTTAGACCCATACAAATATAAATTCACCAAGATTAGTTACAACACCACAATATTGATCGACTTCCACAGTCAATTTGTTACCCACCTAAATGTATCTGAGGTGGCCGTGTTATTGAAGTTACATTTTGATATGATACATTTGGGTGTGACGGTGCCAAAACCAACACTATCTACTCAACTCAGCCAAACAGGATCAAGAGGTATTGATAGTTGACACCAATAAACTGCATCAACAAAAATAACTACTACTTAACAAAGAATAATACCAACAAAAAAAACAAAACAAACAAACAAAAAAAAAAACACAACACTTGTGTGAACACGAGTGGTACCTTTCATAATAAATTAATTTTGTTTTTTAGGATAGTACTAAAACTTACCATCTGATACTCGTACTTGATGTCAGATGTTCAGCGTAACAGTAGAACGTAAAGACCCCCCCCCCCCCCCAAATAAATAAATAAATAAATAAATAAATAAATAAATCAATCAACCTGGGAAAGCTAAATGTTTGCTGGGTTGTTTTCTTTTGTTTTTAGCATTCAAATAAACAGTGAGGTCAAAGGTGAGCGATGGAAAGACTCCCAGGGTCTTGAACATAAAACAGGGTGCCACTGCTTTAACTGACAGCTATGGTTAAGCTGTCCTCATGTGTTTGTTCCTGATATGCTACAAGAATACGGCATCTGCATGGATCTTAACCAATACATTCTTCCAAGAATATGCTTTTTTTTTTTTTTGTGGTTTTCCCTCATGCATCTGATAACAAAAAGGCAGTTAACAGGCTTCCTACGTTCAGTTGTATGAATAAGCAGGTGCCAAAATGTGGAGAAGAGATGTCAAACGTCTGTAAGTAATGACTTCCTAGTTTGTCTGTGTATGTTGTTGTAGAATGGTGGCCGCCACAATACTATTTGTTACAACTGTGAATTCTCTTTTATTGTATTGACACAATTAGAACTTAAAACAATACAAGCCAAGTCTCACAGGAATGGTTTTAGGTTTTCAATTCTACAAAAATAAATAAATAAATAAATAAATAAAACACAACACACAACATAGATAAAATGCCAATATTCCAGAGGAATACAATATAATGTGTAAAATGAAAGTTTTTTTTTTTTTTTTTTTTTACCAGGAACACCACTTGAATGGCTCTTTCCAGCAATTACATCGTTTCTTACCAGTTCCATTCCGTTCCAATTGCTTTATTACTCTCAGAAGATCTGCTATGCTTCATAATAGGGCCTATTCTATCCAACTGATCTAAAACAGAAAATCTAAATACAGTACAGTTGTTCAAAACCATTCAAATAGGACCATTCCTAGAGGTTTGAGTTTCATATCCTTGGTACGCAAACAACCCTTAAAAGATCTGAATAATGTTCTGCAGTAAGAACATTTACAATATTAGGATATAGTCGATGTTTGGATAACATATCTTATCTGGTAACCAGTCTGATTGTGTAGAATGCATTACCAGCCATCTATCTCTGGCACTTAACATACAGTGGATTGTGTATTTTAAAATGTACATGGGGTTATTTGTAATTATTTCTTAAGGTTTCTTAATTGGAAAGGTGACATTTACCATTTTACTATTTATACAAAACATAGTATATCCCAGACCTGAGGGTTCAATATTATAGATCGATAGAGAGAGAGAAGTACAGGAGGGATCTGAAGAGGGGATTTCTACAAACAACTAGGGGTACACTGGGGTAAAATCAGTTATTGTTCAATCTAATGTGGCTGTACAGTGACCTCTGCAAACCAGGCTTCTCAGTTGTCGCTGTCTGTTAAGTCAACTACCCCTTTGGCCCAGTATGTTTCCAGTAAATCTATACTTGGCTCTCAATTGTAGCTTTTTTCTGTCATTGACTATAATTTGCTATGAAAAACAATATGGGGCAGCCCCTTTACTGCAGCAGTCTGTAAGAGACATGGGGTGCGCACACAGCTTGTTTCGTGGGCGGCTAGGCGAGACAGAAGCGGGTTACTGCAATCTCAGCACATTTCCCAGTGGGCATTAATCCACAGCACGAAACCACTGCCTCTACTGGCTCCTTAGTGCTGACGATTGTCAGATCGTTATAATGCATCTACAAATTGAAAATATTGAATACATTAAAAGGGAGCTCTGCTATTCTTTACACAAACACCCAACACTAAAAAATGATTTGATATTAGTTTAGTATCTCTTAACAAATGAAGATAAACAAAAAAAAAAAACACACTGCACTTTGATTTAAATATATAAACCCATAAGGTATAAACCCATAATATATTTAAGAAAATAATATATGTTTTACCAGAAAAAAGTTTAAATTCTGGTTTTCTGCAATTAAGGATTATGTTAAACCTTAAACCACATCACAATTTTGTTTAAACCATATTTCCTGTTTTTAAAAACCTTTTTAAGACAACTTTGTAATAAGAGGCCCAAACCATTAGTTATATAGCCTTTAAAATATGTATAATCCTTCAGACAGAAGCTGGATTCTCAGCAAACAAAAACAACTTATTTACATTTTGCTACCCAAGTTATTAGAAAAAAAAAAGAAAAAATCTTAGATGTACGGTAGAAAGGATGTGGTTTCACATTTTGTAGTGAATACATGCTGACTTGTGGTCTAAACACAGTTCATGAACCCAAGCATAGGTTTTCTTGAAATGTATAAATAAATGAACAGCAAGGTTACAGACAATTAAATGGGCCTGCTGCAAATGCTTTTTCTTCTCCTCCAACATTTTGTAACCTCTTTATTTCAAACAAAGACTTTCTATTAAAACTCACTATCAGATGAACTTAAAATTCTGTTACCACTATGGAAAGGGCCTAGCTTGTACATTATTCTCAAACCCTTAGGACTGCTACAAATCAACCCTACTGGCTAATGCAGAGCCACATCAATAGAAGTAGTTTGTTCTCCTGAATAGGACTGAATATAGCACTAAGCAACACATTGCATGTCACTTTGTCAATCCTCATTGCAGAAGTTTTACACTATAAGCCTCAACTCCAATCAATATTTGTATACTACTAACCAGGGCAATACAAAATATTTGCAGTGCATATACACTACAGTTAACCCATTTCAAGCTATTCTCCTAGACGCTATTTCTGAAAAACAACTATCGGCTCCTCTGGTCCTTGATCTCCAATGTATAGTTTCACGATAGTTTTACGGTGAAGCTGAGATAGAGGTTTCCTGCTGGACACGAAGCCCTTCTGTACATAGTGGGAAACACGTGGTTTGAAGATGGGGAGCCACCCTTTGATAAGACAAGATTCTAACCCAAGCCATGTACAGTGCAACCAGGCACACCAACCACAAACCAACTCACACTGCCCAACACCACCCACTGGGAATCAAGCTTGAGTATATCTTACAATTGTGAAACAGTTTCTTTTTGGATGAAATCCCTCTATCCTGAGCGCTTTAAGTAACCACGCTCCAAAATAGGATAAACTCAGACATGGCCTTGGCTAAAATATAATATACTGCCTGAATCTCTGGCTGAAGTCATCTCCCGTTGCTACAGCAAGCAGCAGAAAACCAACCCACAAAACCCTTAACCTGCAGTTCTTGCATCTTACATGCTCTTGACTTTTGCACAGCCATGCAAGGAAGGAAATCAATTTTAGATGCGAACATGACCCTGAATTATCAGTCTGGGCAAAGTGAGTTGTTTCCATTTACTTTGAAATGGTGTATGACCTGAGTATGACCTTTTAAAACACAGATTTTTAAACCTTTAATTTCAGTACAGTAGTTAAAATACTAATATCAGCAACAGGTGGGTGGAGATGTACAAAGAACTTTTTGAAAAACTAGACAACGAACGTCTCGCACGTCTGAGCACTAGATAGCTGCTTTACACATATGAGAATGGTTAAGGTTAGAAATGGGTGGTGTGGTACAGAATCAAAATGACCTGGCGTCTAAATCACGCTGCTGAGAATGGAACACATTTATTGGGCGTGTGCCCGTTCTGCTTCCTCTGAGCTTTTCTGCTTCCCTTAAAACCTACTACAAGACTAAGCCTAGTTCAATGCCAGTTTAAAAGGGAGTTTTCTCCCCTTACCTTTTCTTGCAATCACTCCAAGCGGTCCTGAAGTCTAATGCTCCAAAACTGAGTTGTATTCGTTTGTGTTTCCCTAAAGCTTTCTGCTAAATTCACCTGAAGTGCTCAGATTATTTAGATTGCCCCATTCCAGGAAATCACGTTGTGCCTGTCTATCAAATGTCTGTTGGCTCCATCTGCTCTACAGTACAGAATCAGCTGATTAGGACAGCACAAAAACAGAATTTCCATTTAAACAGAAGCAGAGCATTATATCTATACGAATGGCAGCTAAAAAGTTAATTATTTATCATTCATTTAAAGCAATACAATTTCCATTTGTCTATAAGAGCCAGAACTCTATGTCTGTAATACCACTTACCTCTTTACTAAAGGAATAGTTAAACCGCTAATTAACAATAAGACTCTACAGTGTTGCTCAAAAGTCATTGTCTTTTTATTCTTACTTAGATCATTTGGAAATCCTGCAATGTGCCCTCATAGACGGCAATTTGAGAATTTGCTGCAATAAAAATAGATTTCAATGTTGCTTTTGGTCCATCCTGTATAACGAAACTGTATTTTAAATGCAAGACTTGCACAATATAGCACAAAAAAAACCAAAAAAAAAAAAAAAATGACATTGAAGAATAATCATCTACTGTATTACTTTTCAGTGTGCATGTGTTATGATTGAGTGTTTACAGTGAAACACTTCTCTCCAATTAATAACCATGAATACCTGGCTTAATATATTTACAATATGTCTATAATGTCTATTAATAGATCCTAAATGCTAAAGTATGATTGTGTATCAAGAACAAACCACCAGAAGACACATTTAAAATTGTAACAATTGTTATTGCAACAATCTGCAATAAACTGGCGAGACTCAACCTTTTTCACATTTTCCTGTTTTTACCATACAATAAATAGATAAGGCAACTCTCTAATATATGACAGTCAAGTGACTAGATGCTGGTTAATCATAAAATCTGTAACACTTCACTCGCCTCCCCCAAACAGATAATAGGAACATTTTTTATTTTTAAACTCTCCTATCAGTTCCCCTGCTTTTATCATGACATCAAAGTTCCTGACACTTATCCTACACCCACCCACCGCCATCCTCCACCTGTCACACATTCTGCATCATTTGAACAAAAATTTCATCACGCAGTATATATTTGAAGTAAACAATCTTTCAGTTATCATATTTTTAACCACACAACTCTGGGTTGTGGCTCGGAAGGTTATACACTAGCAAATGGGACTGACCTTTATCACATTCCAATCTACCACCCTCCTACAAGAGATTCAAACTCTAGAACAGAAAACATGGTACAGGCAGGCTTGAATAATTATTAACCATCGTTGCACTGCCAATGTTCTGGGTGTGCCCCTTGTGTAATTCTCAACCCATGTTATCTTACTGTGAAGTCAGACCCAGTTTCAGGGCTACCCATTACTCTCAGTCCTTCTAGTGCCTTATTAACCTCCATCACCACTCCTGGAGAGAAAGTCAAAATGCCTATGTCCCGTGGAGGAAACGATGCAACAAGATAACCATTTGGTTAGTGATGCGTCTTCAGTTGAAAGATATCGGTGCTTTATAAGAAAGACACATCTTCCGAAGTAAACTAAAATTACACATACAGTGGCAAAAATGAGGTCAGGTGCAAACTGCATATTTTTTTTTAGGAAATTGTATTAGTTTTCATGCTTTCAACAAAGTTTGAAACAAGCTTATCTTCCAGTGCCTCTACAAAGAAGTGTTCACTAGAGAGCTTTTACATTTTGCATACAGCAAATGTAAAACTTTTTAAAAATGTACCGTATAAAACTGTGGTCACGTGCATTGCATATATGCAGCCACCCAGGGCATTACTTTGAAGTCCAAAGCATGCAATCAACAGGTACAGGTGATATATACAGTACCTGAATCTCTAGCTCAGCAATGTGCTGCTGCAGCTCAGCCACCACTGCCATGCTGTCTGCTTCTCTAAGCCTCACAGCCATTACTTCTTCTTTGTTCTGAAAGGAGAAACAAATCATGTGGTTTAGCACTTACAAAACTGAGACAGAATCGTAGAAGCTGGAAAAAGCACTTTATGACAAGGTGAGGAGAGCTGCCTAGCCTCAGGCCTCACGAGTTCCTCAGATTGAAAACCATTAGTTGATAACTGAGCAAGCTTGCATGCGATGATGCCGACATATAGGGGTTATCTATACTTGCTGGAGGGCATTACAAAGGAGCAGAGTTACTAGAAAATGTTGCATTTCATCAGCAAGTTATTGAATGTGACAGCGAAAGGCGTGTCACCAAAGTCAGGACTTAACTGAAGAGTTGCAGTTAACAAAAAGGTACCAGTATCTATGCTTGGCTTTACTGTCTTTTCTAAGCATTTTTTTTTTTCTTTTTTAGCCAGGACTCCATGTAGCCCTCGCTTAGATCACACTGTTTCACTAATGCTTTTAACTCACAGTTTCCGCTGACTTTTGTTTGATGTTTTTGCTACCCATCTCACAATCTCTCTCCAGAATGGTTTCTGTTATTGGCGGCCATCTGTTTTTTTTTTGTTTGTTTTTGCTTTTTTTATATAATCACTTTGCTCATAGGTGGGATTTGAGTCCAAAACAAATAATTCACACCTACTGAGAAATGCTTTTTTTTTTACTAAATGGTCGCTAAAGTTGTTCTCCCCCACCCCCTCCCAAGCATCTCACTATTTAATTAGGTAGCTACATATAAACTGCTGTACAATCATTATTCCACTAAATTGATCTGTAATAAAAAACATTTTCATGCTTATAACACGTCTCTTCAGTTACACAAACTCTTTTACTACTGTTAGAAAACTGATAGACCGAACCTAATACTACTACCATAACTTAAACCACACAAGTACAACATGCCTCGCTGTATCAACCTTAATGCTGGCGTACGGTATGAACACAACATTACAGTACCTACAAAAAGGCATAGCACTGTTCAGAATCAATCTGAAGAGCAAAGCCACTCATTCAGCTGCAAACCTCCATCATCTGACATGTCTTCATTAGTCTTTGCTCTGCAGAGTATATTTAAAAGGGAGACACATTGGATTTTTTGGGCAGCCGCCTTACCTAGAATAATTTTCATCGATATCCACACAGAGTAATAACATCAGCTTCTCAAGGATTGCATGGGGCTGCTTTGCTTTTGCAATAGCTTTTGCAATAGAGAGGCTAATGGACATCTCTATCAGGAAATTAAACAAAAAAGATTGTATTTATTTATTTATTTATTTTTAAGTTTACCACCACAACAAGTACTAAACAAATGTTGTAGGGTCAAAGTAGCAAGACTTGATGATGCTTCTGATAGGCTTCCTAAAAATATGGCACATCGTATTTCTGGTTGATCAATAAGGGGAACGGGGGATTGTTAAACAAATTCCTTATAAAAAAAAGAATTAGTGAACTTTTTTTTTTTTTTTTATTTAAAAAGAAGAATACTGTCCTTTACATTGCTGTGGAAATCTATTTGTAAGAGTTTATTATGCCCTGTTCCGAGACCCACCGTTGGGCAGTTTGGGTTCTGCTGTCTACACCACTTCTTATTTCTGTTTCTTTGCCACTGTCACTGTCCATAGTGATTCTGATGCGTTTTGTAAAACACAAATCTAAAAATATATGCCTAGCCATTTGTTATTTACACAATACAACAAGGCTTACATCTTGAGCAGTATCATATGAAAATGCAGTTTAGAAGATAATAATAATAATACAGGACTGAGTAGTTAAACAGATATTGCTGGTCTGCCCCTTGAACACATTTATGTTGTAAAAAGTCTGGGGGGGGACGGGACGGGACTTTGCTCTTTCTAAAACCTGTGTTCATTTTCACCTTTTGGAGACTTTGGTCTTAATACAGTATACCTCCATTTGGCAAGTGAAACAGTGCTTTTGTTTGTGTTGCCATATTTTTTTGTTTCCTTCAAAAATTACAATATATTTGCTAATAGTGAGAAACCACTGAGCCATTATGCTTGTGTCTTAGGGTTGCTGTTTCAGTACATTCACATTTCAGTCAGCTTACTTGACTGTTTTCACATCAACTGGTTCTGCACTAAAGCACTATATTGGAATACATCCTAGACACTTTTTTGGTGCAGTTATAGAAATAAATAAATAAATCTTGCTTTATTTTATTTATTTTTTGCATCTAGGAATCAAGATTCAGACTCAGCATGCATTTACATGCTTAGCAATGCACTGGACAGTGACAGGACGAGCACAGAGCGTATACATTTACACTTCCAGAAAAGGACAAGTCGCGATTACCAAACTTATCGCATATAACCACCTTGATCAAAATGCTCACCACTGTGAAAAGGGGAAGAAACTGGTTTGTAAAAGTCAGACTCCAGACTTTTATAATAGTTTACATTTACTTTAAAATATGTATTGCTTTATTAATAAATCACATAAAAAGCACTCCTATTTTTTACTTGTCAGGTTGAAACCTTTTAATAAAATACAACCATTATTTATTCACTGTTCTGGTTACAGTATACTGCTTGCAGTCTAAAGAGGTGGCTTCTGGGCTGCTATGCACTTATACATAACTTGCAGTAGCATATATATCCACCACCATCACTATTAACCAGTACCTTTACGTGAACTATGAGCCCACTGCACTGGAGCAAGGGCTTTCATGTTTTGGGAAGCCCCCTACCTTATGTAAAATGAATAATTTTGTTTATCTCTGGCGCTGAATGGTTTACCTTGCAGTCAATCTCAGCTTGCTTGCGCTTGATTTCATTGTGCTGGGTAAGCAGGCCCTTGTTCTGAGCTGTGAGGTACTGCACCTTCTCCTGCAAGCTTCTCATCTCCTTCTCAGCTCTCAGCAGGTGGTTGTTGTTGACCTGATTCTGTAGCAAAAGAACAAAATTGACAAAGGAAAAGAGATAAGACAGGCATTTCAGTATGCCATCTCAATTAAACACTCATTGCGCCCTCTCAGGCCTGGTGCATGTAAACTATTGAAATACAATCTGGTAATACTAACATAGTCAGAAAAAGATCGCCAATGATATTATCAAGGTGTTCTAAGAGGTTTGCATTGACTGCTGAAAGCAGGGTTGTCAAACTTGCATTATGAATACAAAGAACCTGCCCTATGCAGGCAAATGCTGTATAATAAAAAAGATTGCTTGTAAATCATTGCTAGGCCAGACCCCCCCCCCCCCACACACACAATTATATTCTAGTACAAGTACACTCCTGTTTCAACATGAATGACCTAAAGCCTACGCTGTTATCGAACCTCACCCCCCTCAACCCTACCACTTACCGTATTTGAAGAGGCTAACAAGTGTATCAATTCATTACAAATTCAGGCTATCAGGTATTATATTATATACTTATATATATATATATATATATATATATATATATATATATATATATATATATATATATTAAGAGATAAACAAAACAGATTTTCATAACCAGTTTCATACACACATGCTATTAAAATACCGTCATTATTATTAATAATTCCACCTCTCTTACACATTATTCACACCTATTGTTACAGACCAGAGGCACACTATATTCAAACTTTTTCATTATTTACCTCTCAAGTGTTTCTTACGGTTATTGTATTATTCACTTATTTGTATGGGTTATACACATGCACATCTAGCTCCATATATTAATAGCAGCAAATCAGTTCAATATTTTACACGTGAATTATGGAAGCAGTGCGCTTCCTGCCCAAGAAGTGAGGAGCCGACCTCGCAGCACTACACCCCAGTGTGGGATAAAATACCTATCTGAACAGCTACATTACTGATAAAATTCTGTGTCAGTTAAAATCCTGTATTGAAACCAATTTAATGAGCAGTAGATCAACACTGCTCTCTAGTGGACATTCTTCTAGAGTGCACTAAATTTATAATACAGTGAATGATGTCATGAGGCACAGCATTGCTTTAAATGTTTATTGTGCATATAAAAGATCTCCATTTAAGGCTAATCATAACACTTATGTAGCTTAGCTTTAAGGATTTCCCTTCACATATCTTCAAATAATGTTCTCAAAAATAAAACACAGATTCCAGATACTGAATTACATCACACAGCCCAGCAGGTTTAACAGGCTGCAATAGCTGTGCACATGTCTTGCACACAGACTCCTTACCTGCATTTCCAGCTCCATCATCCTTTGCTTGGTCTCCTTCAGCTCAGCCAGTGACTCAGCCTCCCTAAGCCGAACCGTCATCAGCTCATCCTGCAGTTCATTGACTGTGTTCTTTCTAGGGGAGTCCTTCCACCTTGCCGTAGTTCTGGCTAGATGCCGCTACAAAAATCATTGATCCTCATTATCAAGCAGAACTAAAAATAAAAAAGGGTCACCAACTTTTATTGCTTCTTTAAAATCCTATACGGTATATCTCCTATATTGTTTCCTATAAACAGTCAAGGACCACCTGCCACTGTGACGGCTGTATATTATTCTTAATATATACAGCACACTTCCCAGCAAATAGATTCTAAATATATTTAAAAGGGCATTCCTTTCGGCACAGACTCTGGAGATCTCAAGTCAGCAGCTTTCCCTCCGGGTATGGGTGCAGTGTGTCTAGACATCTTACCTGCCAGTGTTCTTCCAAATCTCTCACTTGCTGCCGCAGTTCTTTCAATCCCATCAGTGCCTCTGCTTCCCTCAGTTTCACACCTATCAGCTCATCCTGGAGCCTGGCAACGTTACTGTCATCGGGCAGGGAATTGTTCCTCTGTACACAGAAACATTACTTAAGGGCCCGTCATCAGGATAAACACAGCGCACTCCTACTGAAAACATTTATGGGACCGCTCCCACTATTCAGCAGGAAATATTTATGTGTACCATGCTAGTTTAAGTAACTAGTCTGTAGCACTACACAATAATCACTCAGAACAAACACTATTGCACATTTTTTGTGGTTCACACTGCTATAGTATACATACTTTGCTTTCAGTGTTATGAATATACAAAGACACACTTCACAGTACAGAAAGTGATACTCACACATTTAAAAAGAGAATGAACTTTTTAAAAAGCTGAAGTTTTGTTTAAACCTTTTCTACGTCGAGGATCTTGTCTTGCATCTCCTTAAGAGCGCATTGAGATTCAGCTTCCTTCAGCCGGGCCTGCACCAGCTCCTGTTCCAGCTGCAGCACAAAGTCGTCAGTGTAGCGTGGATGGCATTTATGCTAACAGAAAGAAGAATACATGAACATGACCATGTATATAGTGAACAAAAACCTTACATGACGTGCTGGTTTGCATTTATACTAAACACACTATCAAAATGAAATAACTAATATCTCATCTTGTCATCAAAATAGTTTATATTTTAATTTTTTATCCTCCCCGTGACTGAGCTGCATTGCCTTCTTCAAACATTCTGAGGCTAGTATTCAAGCTAAAAACCCTCAACATGTATACAAAGAACGATGCTGCAGATTCCACCAATACCTGGACAGACATTCAGTTAAAACAGCACTTTTGTAATTACACATACCTTGCACTAAACATACATGTATTGACTGGCGATGTTTTTCAAGCTATGAACCAAACTTTGGAGCCGTAAACTAGGGCAGTATATTTTCCCTGACAGTAGTTCAACTGCAAGGCTGAAATATCAGCTGAAGGTTTATATAAAAAAGAAAAAAAAAAAACATCTTAGGCTTTGTCACGAGACACACCCAGTTACTGTACAGTACCTCATAACATCTTGATTCACTGCCAAAAAACAGGATGTAAAATCACACTGATGTAACCATAGTAACACAAATACATAAACATTAGGTTTATCTTCAGATCTGTTTCAAATTCCTGCACGATGAGGCATGTGCTACAATAAAAGTGTGTAAAACCCATAGATAAAAATCTTATTATTAAACCTTAGTTTTGCAAAAATCATACTTTAAAAGCTAAATTACAAACATGTATTTAGTTTGCATGTAATCAAGCAGAACCAAAAGTAGCCTATCTGGTCATCCCTGCTTCAGGATTCATATGAATCATTTAGAAGCGACACTGCAGAAACCATAAAAACACAACGTATAATAAATACTAAATGGCCTGCTCATTATCGGCTAATGCCTGCATATTCCAGAATTGTGAAGTACCTTTTAAACTGCTATGTAAATATAAAGTCTGCTGTGTTTAGGTCTGTTACACAACTGACAAACAATTAAATATATAGCCTGTGTATTATATTAATAATTCAAGCTTATTTAAGTCACATGCATAATACAAGCATACCTCAATGTCTTTAACAGGGGTCACGTAAAATACAAAAAACATTGAAACTTTTATAAAGCACTTTCTACGTCAAGAAACATGTTTCATATATCAGTGCTTTCAACAAGAGTGTGCGTGCGTGTGTGTGTGCCTGTGTTTTTGTACAGTATCAGTATACATTTATACAGAAAAACAAGGCCCACAATAAAAAAACAAGGCTCTGTTATCACTCAGATAGTCAGTACAGTGTAAACCAAGACATGACCATGAAAATATCTCTAGCCATAGAATGCACCTGTCTTAATTATTTTATATCGTCACAAACACCTTATTTACAAATCTCCATTAAAAAAAAAAAAGAACAATTTTGAATTTCTCTACCATATCCCTCCCAACAGCACTGTATGAACATACAATGTTGTTGAAGCTGACACCCTGGGATCCTTCAAGAAGCTGCTTGATGAGATTTTGGGATCAATAAGCTACTAACAACCAAACGAGCAAGATGGGCCGAATGGCCTCCTCTCGTTTGTAAACTTTCTTATGTTCTTATGTTCTTAACACAGTATTAATCTATGCAAATTGACGATCAGTAAAGAGTTACAGAATACAGTGCTCACAGCTATTTATTTGTTTACAATAAAAGTGCAAAATGTTTAAATAAATCTGTGTTCTCTACTCCCCTTTTTTTTGATCTGGTCAATATGACTGAAGTTGGCTGTTCTTCAAATCAAATGGGAAAAAACTAACTGACAAATGACACCAAACTATAAAAGGTGACATATGCACACGAACATTACATTGTGAAATCTCAACATATAATCTGTATATATATATATATATATATATATATATATATATATATATATATATATATATATATATATATATATATATATATATATATTCTTCAATTTAGTATGAAGAACACAGTACACTTAACACAGCAGCTTTCTAAATGATAGTTTCTTAAACCAGAGCTTTTACCCCATATTAAGGGTTACCTAATGTGGAATTAGAACTCATCAGGCTAGGTTCCAAAGAACACTGCAACAGTAAATAACAGCCTTACTCGGTAACAGGAAAGCCACAGTGTGTTTTCTAGCAAGCATAGCATAATTAACATTTTGGCAAGCAATTTATTTAAATATTCTTCTGATCCATTCCAACTGTAATATGAACACTTGTTGAATACATGCCCTACGATGCTCTTCATCACACAGGTACAGAGTGCCTCCTCAACCTGCTGACCCGCTGTGTCCCTACCTGCAGGCTGAGGTCCTCCGACTCTGGCCTGCTTCTTATCCCCAAGTAAAAGTGCACCACACTTGGCGAGCGCTCATTTAACTTCATGGCTCTGACTCTTTGGAACACTCTCACAGCTTTGGTGTGTGATGCTCCCACCGTCGCTCACTTTAAATCAACTCTCAAGATCCATCTGTTCTCTCTCTTCCATTGCTCTAAGCCTGATATCTGCTATTAGCTGCTGTGTTGCTGCTACTATCATGTATTATGCATTGTTGTTTTGTTTTTCTTTTGTTTTTTAAACTGTTCACAATGTATTATGCATTTTTCTGTATTTTAGGTATGGATTTTCTTGTATTTACTGTATCTTGTAAAGCACTTTGTGATGGTGGTCCACTATGAAGGGTGCTATATAAAATACAAATTGACTGAATTAAGAAATGGCTTTATTTCACTATATATAAACAATAAAAATAAAAACCTGAGATGACATTTAACTGTATTTGAATACTTTAAATATACTGTTTATCAAGACAAATCTTGTATCAATGTTTTTGTTATCAAGAAAAAAAGCTGACATTTACACTAGTAGGCCAGCCAATAACAGACAACCAGACCTGGTCCAGACTAACATTTAAAAATGTCAAACTAACAGACTCTGTGTGAGGTCCTGATTTTACACAAATTTAGTATGCACTGCTAATACCAACCAAATCAAATACACAATTACATACTGCAAAGAAGCTCTACTCAGCAACACTTGAATCCATGCCTACTCTAAATGTAACTGATCTTACTCTGGCAGCATGGCTAACACTGATTCATGTGCAGCTCAGTGATCATTTGAATACAAGGACACAACATGAAGTGTCACCAGCAGCTCTTCAAATACCAATCACTGTGATTCTGTAAATTAAAGTAGTATTAAAAGAAAAACAGATATATCATACAGTACTGTGGAGACAGTCAGTCAGTATGGAGGGCTGGAAGACAGTAATGCAACAAAAGAAACATGTGTGAAATGTGTGCACCGCTCGAACCGGCAGTAAAAGAGGAGAAACGGTAAAGGCTGTAGATGCTCCCAGGCTCCTTACCCCTTGCTGCTGCTGCTGAAGCTCCCTGATGGTACGCTGAGCGTGCTCCAGCTTAGCACTGGTCTCATCGCTCTGCTGTTTGATGGTGCCCAGCTCCCGTTTTATGAGGTAGTTTTCCTCGGCTTCTTGTGCCCTTGTCACTTGTCCCTTGGGACATAATTATTGCATGAGGGTCGATGGATGGACGCTGAAGCTAGGGAGTTCACTTGACTACATTAAGGAAGCATGCCATCAAATGGGGAAGGTTTTAATTAGTAATAAATAGGGGTTTGCTCTTAGTTTCACCTGTGTATCGTTAGGATTGTGTTTATTAGAACTGCCTTCTCTCGTGTTTAATTTTGGAGCATGCAGAATTATTTTTCATGCACTTCTCAAAAAAAAAGTGAGTTTGCCGATTCTTACTAGTCGGAATAATGACAAATGGTCAAAAAAAGGAATTTACAACAAATAGATGAAAACATTTATTTTATGGTAATCTTACTAGCAATTATAGGAACCATCTGGCATCTAAGGACAGACAGCAATACATGCACATGTAAGAGAAGAAGGGGTGCTGCATTTCTATTTAACAAGACAAGGAGAGTATAAATGTATACCTGGATCAATCTATCTGCCAAGGAAGCACTTTCCTACAAAAAGGAAAAATCCAGACAGAAGCATAAGAGAGAAAAAAACCCAAAAGAATCAATGAACAAAATAAAAAGTGGCAATATTGATTTTGAAAGACAACACAGCTTGTTCATATTTCTCCTCCTTTGTTTATAAGAATTTTATTAAGCTTTATTTTTTTGGGCTGTGGAGAGAGTCAAACAGTCAGTAATGTGACTGTGGCATTACGAGAGGTAGAATGTGAACAGAAGCCTTCAGATTTGATAACAGTGAGATTTGTAAGTAGTGGCAAAGCATAGATTAGTGTGCAATAGCAAAGAACCCACAGAAGCAAAGCAAATGATACATGAATGGGGTAAAGGAAAGGTTTTTGGGCCTATTTTTAAACAAGTGTGAAGGAGGAATATAGGGGGAAATCATTTAAAAACTGTAAACTAGCAAGAAACTACCCACAACTGATCCTTCACAATGCTAGCTTTGTACCATTACAGTTGTTTTATTCCTCTTGCAAAATGCATCTCTGCACTTGTTTCAAAACTGTGCCCTTTGTCTTTAGTGGGTTAGGATGTATGGGAGCCATACTACCAGACAGACATTGTTTTCTTTGTAGCATTATGGTTTAATTATTTTTAAATACAGTGCACTCTGTTCATAAGAAACACATCCATCCCAGATGACTTGATTCTTATAAGCGGTTGATTCTTAAAAGCGGACCGATATGATTCCAATTAGCAGAAGCGTGCCTCCGTACATCAGCAGTTCAAATACAGTACAGAAAACATCAATGGTGCTCAACCACCGAGGACAAAACATCAAAACAAGTAAGCAATTTGTTATTTGTCATCAAAACAAGTAAGCGATTATGTTTATTCAAGGCTGCAGAATCCCATTTTACTACAGTATACTTGAGGAGCGATCGTCTCGTGAGGGTGCCTAGTTTACCTGCCATGCGGTGTTATGTGTTATGGCCTTTGAATTAAAATGACTTTACAGTACAGTATTTTATTGTCAGAACTACCACTGCATTTAAGTATCTGTGGTTTGCTTTTTTCCAGTTGTGATGCAAATCTTAGTTTTTCACGACGTGGCGATGCAAAGCTCTGCAAACAACTCCCCAACGCCCCCACCCCCCCCCCACCACGGTGCCTCTATTCAATCCCCCTTCCTCTACATGCATATCACAGGATAACAGTGCTGTACTCAGTATGTATTTAATGAATATGTATTCACTTTATTAAAGCACATTCTCACTAACACGCGTCTTTCTTTTTCCTGCCATGTCGACACACAAACTGTACAACTTGCTTTTTTTCTACTGGGAGTCACTGCAGTTCAGGGATTATAATGTGTGCACGCTGTGTACACGCCTAATTACGCATGTGATCAAATTCAAATAACATTTAAAAAACAGCTTTATTGGTTGTACACGTCATTGCACTTGATATAGTATCACATTACATGCAGTCAGTTTGCCCCGAAATGATTCTTACAGCGGACTGTTTGATTCTTACTAGCGTAGTATTTTAGCATGCTTAGTATAGGAACTTTACCCCAGTGGTTTTGATCACTATATGCGGTTGATTCTTATATCAGTAATTCTTATAAACGGAGTGCACTGTAGAACAATTATCCCTCACCACCAGCACCTAAAAGCAGCATTACACTAACATTGGCAACTTTTTTTTTGCACAAAACACTGCTTTGGAAAAGTTATGCAATGTTCCGATTTACCTCGCACATGCAATAATACTCAACATCTGATGCAGGTCACTGTTCTAACTAAAGCATGGGATGTACTGAGAACGCAAATAGAGTTAAAAGTTCTACTCCTGATCTGCTACAACCAAGCAATCCACTCACATACAGCAGATTACTACTGACACTGCAGTATAGAGAGACACATTTATATGAGTATTTAAACTAATTGTACCAATCTAATGACTTCACAGTCTAAATGATATAATACACACCAGTTGTGAGTATGGTAGTTTACTAAGCTGATAAACGTTAGTTGCCAGTGCAAACCTACCCCAAACTACCGTACGTTTCTTCTTTCCTTGCAATAAGTCATTTGGAAGAAAATTAAATGTCCTTCCAAATTAATTGCATTATATCTTACAAACTTAACTACTTACCATTTTGCAAGTGGTGAATGCATTGCAGTGTCAATGAGTTTGTTTACCATTTAAAAAATATTACCTTGAATGTGAAAGATATAAGCATTTCTATATTTATGTGAGGAATTCCTAGAGGAGAAGGTGACTGTACCTAAAAGGAGGTCTTTCCTATTATCATGCTGAAGCACCCATCTCTTAATATCTCCTAAAAAAATGCAGCCATGAAAATATAACTGTTGGGTAAAATAAAAATGATTCAACCTAATCAAATGATAAATATCATTTATTATGTATGAATTCAAATGTTACCAAGTTCTGACAGAAATACACAAAACCCCAGATTAAATATGTGAAGAAAGCTCATTAAAATGACCATTTGCTCCAATGTACAATTATCTGCATTGTTTGTTAATTGAATATTTTTTTGCACAGTTAGTGAACAAGGCCTGTATTTCCTAGATGCCCAGAAAGAGGATTAAAAAAGGCTTAGTAAGTTAATACAAATTAGAATCATATGATCTCTGTGAGTTACCATAACAAGTGTTACCATACAGTGATTAGAACAACGGCAATACAGGTTGAGATTGGAAACTTGCACTGGAATTACCATACCAATCTCTGCAGTACTCACTTTCTCCAACGTATCGATGCGCTGCTTTAGAAGTCGGTTTTCTGTGCGTAACCTCTGTAAAATGTCAAATAATTTGTTATTTATTTCCTTTCCCCCCCCACATTCCTGGTCAAAAACCCATGATGCATAAATCCTGCTCATGTAATTTCAGTGACGTTGCATCTAACTATTACAATTTAAGCTTAAATTGTAAAAATGATACAGGTATGTTTTTGTACATTTGTTTGATATGTCGTTTACGTATTTCCATAATTAATAACCGTAAGTAAATTTGATTGTTTTTTGTGCCATTTTGTAGTAAAACAGTTTAACAGGATAATGAGACCTTTTCTTTTCAGAAGAAAGTAGAGCTATAATGCATAGTATGTTAGCCCACTGCGTTTAAATATACACAGAACATGGAAATTAATGTATCACAATTATTTGAATAGGGCTTTCCAGACCAGGTTAAAAAAAAATACCTTGATTTCTACTTGTTCTTCCATCTCCTTACTTTTTATTGTAGTGTATTCCTTTTCTAACCTAAGAAAGACAATATATAAATGTCATAAACACACAAGCTGAAAGTGATGGATTTTAAGGCAATAGCATGGCATACTTACTTCTTCATCTTTTTTGCATTGTACTTGACTTGATATGCTGTCTGGATCACCTTATCTGGACCACTGTCCAGCTGGTGTGGAATGACCTTCTGAAAGTGCTGGGGAATAAGTGGAGCAACCAGGTGAGCCAGATGGAAATCAATGTAATCAAAGGGAAACATATCTCAGCAAATACTGACTTTCTGCAGGATGGCAGCATTTGGTTTATAAAATTATTTTCTTAATGCAATTGAAAGGCCTTTTTCCTTCAAATGATACACCCCCCTCCACAATGTATGTTTTAGCAGTGCAGTCAATCAGAAGCCATTTAAAAATAAATCAGAAAATATACAGTAGCCTCTATTTTCCCCAATCCTAAAAGTAGCACATTCTCCTAATACCCTCAAAGAAGTTCTGCTGTATTTAAAAACATACTTTGAATTTCTGCACAGAACCAAAATCCTGGTCTGTTAAGAACATGAAAAATGATCTTACCTGTAGCATTCCTTCCATGTCAAGTTGCATTAATTCTGATTGATTCATCTGAAGAATAGCTAATCCTACTCGAAACACAATCTCTAAACCCTGGGAAGAAAGTTACCATTTTAGCTCATTCCCTTACTTTAAAAAGAGAAAAAACATGCAGTATAAGAAATGTAACCCCAAATACAAATACTAACTTACCTCGCACATAAATATATCAAAAATTCTTGTAGCAACTGGCAGTGGAAAGGAGGTGAGGAAGATGGTTAAAAACCAGGAGGAGGCGTACATGGAGGTATGGAAACTCTGGGACTGGAAGTGCACCTGGAGCTCTGGCAGCTGCTCCTGAAGAGACACAATGCACAGCGCAGACAGCAAAGCAGAAAGCAAGCTTTCAGTATAGGAGATTTACAACCGTCACCCCTTCCTCTTAAACCAGCCTTTGAGAAAAAGTGATGGCAAAACTCCAGCTAGAACCCACAGCTACTGACTCATTCTGCTGCTCCGCAACCACCCTTACATCCCCTTGCCTACCATCTGCACAGTTTCATCGTTTTAAATAAGCACCGAGGAGTAGTCATATTATACTTTACATTCCTCAGTAGACTAAGGTTCTTGGATCTGCTACACTAGAAATAAAAAACAGTCTCTTTTAACGGTGAAGTGGAGATAACAGTGGTCGCACGTCTGTGTTAATGCTGCAAGCATTCTGAAAGTAATCCTAACACCACCACCGAAGACCAAACACTATCAGCTTTTACAGTGTAACAGAATCAGAATACCACTGTTTGAGTGAAATATCTTTTTTTTTTTTTTTTTTTTTTTTTTAAAACAATGTGCAAAAATGTAAAATATGCTAGATGTGTTAGACGTCTAATTGACCTGTATCATCCACTCAAACTGGTACATGCAGAGACCCAGCTCAGCCATCGTGGGTTTGAAGAGTTCTCGCAGTCGATAGTCCTGCATTAACTTAACAAACACGCAGAATGCTTCCTCTTCTGGCATCTGCAATACAAACAGGAGCTGTTAACTCAGACGCACCCCACCCCATGCCTAAAAGATATGCCAGCTCTGCACCAGAGGATACAGAATCCACTATACAGATTAACAAAAACACCAGATCTACAATCTGTAAACACACAACATTTTAGATCATGTAATTAGTATGATTCTCCATGTATAGGAATATACATGTACTGGAATATCTCGTGCTCATATTTAAATCAGCATTCATGACCACCCATGGTTGACTTACTGTACACCCTCTTGATAGTGTTGCAGCAGGTTGACTAACTAACCATTAACCACTATTAACAAGCCCTCATGAATGTGGTTGATTTCTTGCACACCAATTACAGAATGACTACAGTATGTTACTGTCTAGTGACAGCATGTTTTACACCATACATAATTATATTTATTAGCTAAGACAAATTAAGGCTTGATTGACTTTTTATAACTTGCTAAAAATACAGGAACAGTGTGAAAAAGAAGGTTGCTTGTCTAACAACTTGCTGCATTTTAAGGAATACCATGTCTTACCTGCATAAGCAGCAGTCCAACAATAAAAGCACTTCCTTGACAGTAGCCCACCTCACGGTCAACAAGAGAATAAGCCTAAGAAAAAAAGAAATAAAAAAGTGCAGGTCAACAAAGGAGTACATTTATATTCATTGGCTTTGAGCTTTATTTTTTTACTTGCCACTACATTACCCTATTAGCTGAAATGTCAGGTTTGTTTAACATGCATTTGTATTATCTTTTGCCTTTGCTAACTTGATCGACATATTCAAGTAGCAAAGTCTTGCATTTTATTAAAACTAAAGGACACATCTTTCAAATGATGCAATGCTGTCAATATTAGGAAAGAATTCTTCCAACTTCCACTTGAAATAATGCATTTGATGTATTCTTAAAGACATCTATGTGCAGTCCTACTGCAGAATCAAATATAACAGGACAACATCGGCATGCTAAATGTCACATTGTGGTAACAGAAGAGGGTGAATGCAGCAATTCTTTGCTGTATTGGTAGAATGCTTTTCCCATAAGGATGGAAACTAATAAAATATGAAGATGCCCAACAGAGAATTGCCACACTTCATTATTTAGTAAACAGCCTGAAACCTTTATGACCAATGCTTGACTGTACAGCACCTGTAGGAATAGTTTGTGTTTCTACAGTATTATTTTTTGCAACTCCATACTGTGTACAACCCAGTTGTATATTACATATTTACAATCTGACAATTGTAATCTAAATGACAGCTATACAAAAAAATGGAAACTTGAGGGCAACAGAAACAGGTTAAAACTTGTGACAAGAAAAGTTAACAGAACCAAGTTTATTGAACTCTCATCCTTGGGATCATATGATTCAATAAAAGGAGCTTGCAGAATATGCATATTTTACTTGTATTGTAAAAATGTTCTTCCAGAGTAAACACAATTACATTGTTCAACCACTAGGTGGTTTGTGCTCTATTCAGAAATCACAAGTTACTTTTGGCCACCAGATGGTGTGCACAAACACAAAAGAGTCAAACAAGTACATAAACACTGTTTGTAAGGGGGGTAGAATTTCAGTGAGTAGCTGACATACCTTCATTACATTAAATAAAACCTCCTGTCCAAGGCTGTCTTTCTCTTTAAAGAATTCGTGCTCTGGATATGTCCGTGCAATGTCCCTTCGGATAAGTTTTTCACATGGTGAGGTCATCTTTAGCAGTTCGGAATATTGCTCTTTGATAGGCATGTTCTGTGCATTGCACAAGAGCTGCCAGACTATCGCTCTGAAGTGATGGGGAACCCCTTTTCTAACAAGTTCCTGCAAATACAAGGACATAATACAGCATTACATTTTACTGTTTGAAAGCCAGCACTCAAAAGTGGAGGCAATTACCTTTGAAAGGAACATCAAATCAAAGTGTACATTTGACATACAGGGGCTACAATGACAGACAAGACTAAGATGCTTTGGTACACTTCTGAAACAGGGTGGTAAAAGGTGCAGAGAGGATGCTTGGTTAGATACCATTTAAAATAAAATCAACGACAGCACCCCCTATACACATGTACTGCCCTTTGTCAAATATTAAACGTACTTCAGTGCCACCATCTAAATGATGAACCCCTAATTCCACCTTAAAATACAATAACACACTACCTCCCTGGGGTAGGTCTGGGGAAATAATGGACAGCAAAAATTGAGTTAAATACCCCTAATACAATTATATATGTATACGAACAAGACAATTAAAATATCAATATCTATATCAAATTATTCACACTCACTTTAGAATTAAAAAAAAAAGTGTTTTGTCCTTCAATCACAGACTAAATGTGATGGGTTTGGTTTACTATTTCAGTGATGCATGCTGTTTTGCTTCTCTGTTAGCGCTTGAACCAACATTCTGCTTTATGGAGTAATTATTTGCTTGCAGTCCACTAAAATACAACATTGTACTGGACATGCTAAATGAGATCACTTCAACACAATATGTCTTTATTGTACTCTGCAGTGCTATTTCTTGTCAGAAGCACTACATGAATCCCAAGAAAGAGGTTTTATTTCACAATAACAGACTTGAAGATGTAATTGATAACCTCCTTCTGCAAGTAATACTGAAGTAGCTTACTTGGCTCACAGTCCATCACAATAGTCAAATAGTAAAGAAAATCCTTGACAGGAATCCTGTAAAGTGTAAATTCCAAAAAGATTCACAGTTCCAGTGTTCCACTCCACTGTAAATTACCTTGAGTTGCTTATCTTTCTTTCTGCGCACTTCTTCCCACTCGTTGACGATCCTCCCCCAGAGTATCCAGGTGTCCTCCTCCAGATGGCTGAGATTACTGGAGGCTGAAGAGCTGGACACGAGCGAAGAGCCGCTGTTTCTCCGTGATCCATTCACGGAGCGCAAGGACTTGGTGTCGGTTTCTAAAAGCCTTTAAAAAAACAGAAACACACTCAGAGCAACACAGCGCTTATAAACATGTTCAGAAACATGTTTTTAATTTATGTTGCGCAGGATTTTCAGAATTAAAGGGAAGAATATGGGACAGGCAGTAGATGCAATAAAGATCATTACCTTTCAGGGAATGTGAGAACTGGATGAGTTTGCAGTTTGAGAAGTCGTTCAAGGTAATGACATGCTAGTATTTGGGGGGGGGGTAATCATAAATGAACTTCATTTGTTTCTTCCCCTATATCTCCCCACCTTGTAAAAAAAGTTTCTTAAGTCCATCGTCTTACCACAGTACAGTAAATAGTTAATGCCCTGACTCAGATGTGGAATAGAGGATGTTATTTAAATTCCATGTGCACACTGCATTGATGTGGAGCTACTTTGGTAAATACAAGCACAACATTGCAGAGTGAAACTGAAATTACAAATAGTGGGCAGGTGGGTTTTAAATGGCTTTTATAAAAATCCAATATTCAAATCACAAGGGATGATGTTTCAGAGAGCAGGTGCATACAAAACTTTCAAGCTCTCAGTGTAAAAAAAAAAAAAAAAAAAAAAAAAAAAAAAAGTGTCTGGGAAAACTCAATTAGCAAACATGCTTCAAGATGTCTCAGGGAGTGAGATAAAAAGGTTAATATGTGAGCCAGATAAGAGTGTTGTCAAGGCCCAGAAGATTAAGCCAGATTCAGCATGTTTTTTAATATAAACTGAGAATAGTACCGGGAAGAGATGCAAGATGTTGCAGTGTTGTATAAAAATATATACATACAGATATAATACACAGTTCAAACTAATAACATTATTTAAATTTTACAGCTTAATATAAGTTGAAATGAGCATTAAACAAATGCAAGACAATAGTTATTCTGTTGGTGTAGAATCACAAACATTGGGTGTCTTTATGTGAACAAAAACACAGCATCCACAAGGGCTTAATGCAAGGGGAATGGAGGAGTATAAAATGGATATGAACATCACTGTGATTTAACCTTACTGTACTGAAAATATAAAGCTGCCACCTGAGATTTGGGGTTTTAAAAGAAGCACCGGCAGTGTATTTACAAAGATGCCCTCGATACACTTCCCATAACTAGCTTTCACAGCCCCAATGAGTGCACAGCGTCTGGAGTGAGGGAAATCACTGAACAACAGCATGTGCACATTATCCTCCTGCAGTACGTAGATAATCTGCAACACAGTCCAAGTTATTTAGCATTGATCTCTAAAAATAAATGAGTAACACAAGGGTTCACAAGAGAGCATATATCAAAAAGCTGTCTCAATTACCACACCACAAACTTAAAATCAATCAATCTAAATAAATATCTGGCATAGAAAATCTCAAATGTAGCAACATAGGGTGTAAAAGCACATTTAAATTAATTTTGCAATGACACAATGTTGTTGCATTTCTGGTCTTGTTCCATGCAACTAAATAAAAGCATGATGTACAACTAGTCTCTAATGTGTAACCAACAGAGTTCAACAAACTGAGGCAATGGCAGTGTCAGTAGATAAGAAAAGCTTGATTGTGTACACTAGCAACATGGTGAATTAAAAATACTTAACATATATATCTATGCAGTACCAAATCTAATAATGGGCAAACAGATTACTTTCAGTCAAAAACATGACCTGTATAGGAACATTATATTGATTCCGTTTCAAAGAAGATTCTTGATGAGAAGTTTTGCCGAGTTGTTTTTTTTTCTTAAGTAATCATTTACCAAAAACACAAACAAAGGTAGCACATTTCTACTGCAGTTGTATAACAATTCCCTGACTACATTTCCTTATTTTAAATAAAGCCGTTTTTAAAAATGCTTCAATACAGTACCCTTTTAAAACGGTTTTACTGCACTATACTGTTTTACACACAGTACATAAGTAGTACACAAACTAGCTTATTTTTTGAAATACTGTACATTAATTCAACTATTATCCTCTCCTCGATTTAGAAACTCCAAAAATCAGTTTCTACTAACAAATTCCTATTTAACTCTGAGAAGAAATACTTGAATAAAAAAAAAACAAGTATACTTACCATGAAAGACTCATAATGCTTTAAAACTCTTTGTTAACCTGCAGAGAGCATGTGGAGTCGCACAAGTTACAAAGCCTCTGATTATTTGAACTGCTTTCTCTGATTAGCAGCAATGCTTGGATGATGACATGGACTGTACCACAGGGGATAGTGTGACTGGGTGTAACTGTGGATTCTCAATAAGGTCATACTGAGTGGTACTGTGGGGACGTGGGTGCAGCTTCCCAAATGCTAACTATTTAAATCTATGACTATCTAGTAAGTCCAAAAGAGCAAACATCCAACCTAGTTCTACAGTGCTGTTTTCCTTTTTTTGTCAAGCTTTGGGATTTGTTCACTCTTACAAGAAGGATCAACAAGTAACCTGGTAGTTTATGTGGCTTCTGCACAGTTCTGTACTGATTTTTCACTCTGTGTGTATAATTTTGCATTCCCAGTACAGTCAGCTTCTGATTGCTTTTTATTCCTGAACAGATATTAAAGTGACACAGAAAAGGAGTTAGACTGAAGCCGCTGGCACAGTATATCAGACAAGGGAAGAAGAAATAGGTTTGGAACAGTTACCAGTACAGACAAACAAAACCACATACAGTACTAATAGAGATAAAGATTAACTATTTCTAGAGGGTGCTTTTGTATAGATGCAAACTGTATACAGGATAATTAAGTACACATGTAGGGGTGTCAGCCTCTTATTTACTGTATACTTCTAACACATTTCAGACCGAGGATTGCTCAATACAGCTACAAGGCAGTCAATATAATAGTGCTGCTTCAGGAGGCACATTAACATTACGTATCATAATGTTGGCAAATTCTGCCAGACAATTTATTATACAAGACATATTTATTCATGCTTGCTCAAAGGCCATTTTTACCTCAAAGTCTTTGAGTATTAATTCAGTGGCTGCTGTGGGCTCCATTTCAGTATATACTGCTATAATTATATGCATTATACCTTTAGCAATACAGTAGGAGAAAGTATGTCTCAAAGTTCGAGTCATTATCACTTGTTATTACTTTTAAAATAGCAACAATGGTGTCTAGTCTGTACATAATCTGTACAGGTTAGAAAGGTATGTGCGTGTGAAATGCATATGCATGTATGTATGCATGCATGTATGTATATACACACACACAGTTTTCATTTGGAACCAAGTGAAGAAGGCATTAAAAATGCAAAAGCCGCTAGCGTTTGCCATATAAATGATTCACTGTAAACTCTCAGATTACAGGAGTGTCTGTGCCAATGTTCCACATAAGTTTCCATTAACATACAGTATTAGCATCCTTGGTGTTTTCAGAAAACATTGTGGAAAACCCACTGTCAGTTTAGAAACAACTGGAAAAATAGGAAGTGACAGAAGTCAAAACAGCTAAGGCTATATTTCAAAGACTCACGGCAACAAGACATGTTTTCTAATGCACCACAGTTTAAAGTAGACATCCCTGGGGAGCATACTGTAAGTGGAATGAATAGCTTGTAAACATGAAGTAAAATTAACATGTGGAAAAACAGGTAATGTTTGCAAAACGAAAGTATGTCAGGTACCTCCTTCAGACACCAATTTGTACTTCCTGAGGTCCCAGTAGCATTAAAGGAAACAGACAATGGAAGTATGGGTGCTTCCATGTATGCAGCATCGTGTATTTTAATTGTACTATAGCCCAATGTTGTTACAATTTTTCCTGAAATTGTAAATATTGTAATATAACCTGAGGAAACTATTACGGTTTATTTACAGCAGTCTGAAAGCATCAGGTATGGAGAAGTATCAACTTTCCTACGGAAGGTTTTCAGGTTGCTTAGATCCCACTGCTATCACCACTTCGGATAGGGGCTGTACGCAGGATAATTAAATGTAGGGGAGACTTCTACCTGACGTTAAGAGCTTGATTATCCTTGAAAAGCTGAAACTGAAACATTTATATTTACAATTACATTTAACAACGTGGTGTGCTATGCCTACTCCCCCCTCCCACTCTGACATCATCAACCATTGTGGACAAAGTAACCTTTAAAAGGAGAACTACTTGAAATGCACATGAAGCAAATAAAACAGGGGTGATGCGTTCGGTTTGACTTGGGTCACATGCTGGTGGTCTCAGAAGCAAATAAATCGCTTGGAATTGTTACTGAACTGCAGCCTCACCCCCCTTCATGGCAGACTAAAGATGTTGTAAAGGAAGCTTGCACTGCCACTGATTAAGCTAAATAGCCAAGGTTAGCAGAAAAATCAGAAGATACTGCAGAGGTTAACAGCACATTTTCCTTTTGGCGTCTGTGAAACCCAAGACCATCTGTACCATTTCCTGTCTTTTAGGATGCATTTCAAAAAGGTCAGGGGACATGGGGTCTGCCAGGGTAGATTGGCTGTTCGTGGATCAGGATCACTCTGAATGAATGGAGAAAACGAAGGGAACATTTTCCTCAAATCTGCCATTCATCACAAACCACAACACTGCGGCCAAACAATCTGTTCTTGAGTTTTATTGATTTTACAGCAGGTTATCAGCACTTCAAGAAGTCTGGTCTTTTCCTGCCTGGATTAAAAACAACTCCTGTTTGCAGCAGGCCTAACAGAATGGATGAAGAAAAAGGAGGCACACTAGAAATATGCCTTATGAACATACCATAATCATGACAGTAACAATAATACTACATGCAAAAATGAAATGTTCCTGTTATTGGCTTGAGCAAAAAACGTTACATGAATCACTCAAAAACAGGTAAACAGCTAAACAAAACAGTCTGCAAAGAGAACTGTCATCAGCTCTTTGGTGTTTGGCAGCTATAGACAGCTGTTATTGTTAAGACATAGCAGGAAAGGCAGAGAATGTTTTCATGAAAATGATCAGTCTTGTTACTAAAAGACTCATTTTAAACACAGGTGCTGTTATTTCATAGAAATATGACTTCAAAAAACACCACAGCTCTCTACTTGTTTATTACACCAAGTGAGAAGAAATACTATTCAAAAAGAGGTACTGTAAGCAAATTGGGGACCAAGGAAAATGTCTCTCTCCTGCAGCACCTGTGACATAATCCTACTGATACATCAATTAAAATGTTGCTCAGCACCCTTCCCCCTGCCTTGTATATCACTATGTAGTCCTGAGTAAGGAAGATAACAGTCATTACTAGCTGATGTAACTGCTATCTACCAAAAGGCACAATCCTCAGCAGCTTTTGTTTCTTCCGTTTATGGTTTTGCTAAATTCAAACACATTCCTTAACCCACAGTCGTCTACAAATAATGCTGATGAGAGGGGAAATAAAAGTGAAGATGTTGCAAAATGTGAGTCATTCATTGAGTCTTATGATAACAACAATTCAGATCTACACTCTGTTCCTTCTTTCCACCTTGTCTCTATGGATGGAAGAGCTTTTACTAATCATACTCCCAGACTCTGAAACTCGCTCCCCGAGAGTATTCGCTTGGCCCACTGGCTGTCGATTTTTAAAAGTAGGTTAAAAAAAGTACCTTTTTGATCTGGCTTATTCTTAATTGTTCGGCGCTTTGTGATCATTCTGTTATTATTGCATTGTGAAAGTTTGTGAAAAAACGTGCTGTACAGTTTTTGCATTTTTTCAGTTACATTTTTTTAATCCAACAACCCTATTGATTTGCAGCAGTGCAGGGCAGAGAATAACAACAACGGTGGACCAAAAAAAAAAAAATCTGTCCTGGCTAGTTAATACAAAACTTCAGAACAGACCATGCAGGCTGCTTTTCCAGATTTTAGTGGTAACAAACTGCGTATATTATGAATTTACTGCTGCAATACAAACTGACTGCAGGACGATTTCAGCGCAATTCAAGGCTCTCACATTTACTCCAAGAGCATTTTCTTTGTCATGACTGAAGCTTAATTCCCTTGCAGGAAACTGTCTTAATGTAAGCACCAGCCCCAGCCCATGGCAAGGTCTGTTGAGACAGAGACGCAGGGATTTGAACTTTACATCCTCTCCTCCCTTTCACTATACCGCGAGCCTCAGTGAGATCTTTCCTCTACAGACTCCTGGGGCTGATCCCACCTATTGCTGCAGTTTAAGACTTCAGGATCTACTTGGCCGATATTATAGGTATGAGGTGGGACGCTGCACGTACTGTAAATAGAGTGGAACTCCGTTTATCCACACGCTTGAAAGGTGCATAGATCCATGGATGTGGGAAATCCACGGATAAATGAGGTGCCATTGCGTATGACTAGAAACTAGAAACAGAAACTAGTAATGTAAACCAAATTAAAGTTTACTAGAGATGTATGCAATACAATATTACAAAATACCGACTGTTTTAAAATGAGTTTACTTTGACAATTCTACTCCTAGCAAAATCTTTTTAAAATGCGATACACCTCCAACCCCGTTTCCCTAGCTTTTTCTGTTATACCAAAAAAAAAAAAGCAAATAAAAAACATTATATGCTACAAAAAAATATATACACTACAAAGCTACAAGATCATAAGACATTTTATGATGGGAATAAGCTACTTAGACCATCAGAGCTCACAATTTTCCTGTAAACAAAGGTTGTGTGGATAGCAGATAGAAGTATCAGGTATTAGCGCTAATTTATTCATTGCATTAATATTAAATTATGGTAGCCACGTGTTGCTACTTTTCTGGTATTTCAGAAAAAAAAAAATTCTATGAATTGTTTTTAACTTTAAAACTAAATAAACAAGCATGTTGTGTAATTTAAACTGGTCTTACATTTCAACAAAATCCGTACCAACAGAAGTGTTTTTTTTGTTGGTTTTTATTCGTAACAGCTTTTTTTTTTTTTTTTTTTAATTCACTGCTGCAAGCCATTCTTTTGAACCTTGACAAAGTCCATCATAGTATTTTGTTTCAGTGACGCAAAACAAGTTTCCTTGGCTTAAGTAACGGCCTCAGGAAAACTAATTTTACAGAATCCTTCTGCTGTTCATACCAAGACATGAAGCACTGCTGTTTTGGCTCTGGCTCCACAGGTTAGACTGACGCATGGGTCTTTGTGTTTATGTGTGTGTGTGTGTACGGTCAACATTAAGTCTACATTTGCAATAACGTACCGTATTTCAGAGATAAAAAAATCATCAGGGAGCCGCGGATAATTGAAGTCGTGGATGAACAGGGTGCGGATAAATGAGGTTCTACAGTAGAAGCAACCTAACTCCTGCTCCAATCACTGAAACTACTACATCACAATGGACTCAGTGGTCCTGCCTTCTATAGTGCACAATATTCTGGAATGTTACTGTATGTGTCTGAAGATAATGCATTGTCTTTCACATTAGTGTGTCTTACTAAAACTGGTTGTTAACCTGCACATCACGGTACTGCATTGATTTTAGACAAGCCACAAAACGAAAGCAATCTGGATGACCAATTAGAATGCTAGAAAATCTAGGAATAACCCCACCAGGTATTTTCTCCAGGACAGTACCTGTTCTGCTCCTCCAGCTTTGCCAGCAGCTCCAGTTCATCGGGGTTGAGCTGGGTGGGTGAGGAGGGCGACAGCGCAGGTGTGGAGAGTGTTGTGGAGGAGGGGGAGGTAGTGTGCAAGGAGGCAGATGGGCTCGCCACCTGACTAGCCATTTGACTGACGGTATGTGACACTGTGTTCTTCACCCATGAGAGAGTAGAACTCAGCTTTCCTGTAACCTTTTCTGTCGCCACCTGAGAAGATCACATAAAAAATTATTATTGTACAAGTGAAACCTGTATTAAAGTAACAATCATCTACAGTTCAAGCACTTTCAAAGACCATTTGGCTCCATCATCAGAGTGGTCAATTTGATATAACTGTAGGTTTAAATTAGACTCTTCCGCAATGCACAAAGTTTACTGTAGTATGGGATAGATATTAAGCAAATACAAACTTGAATGCCACTAATGAGATTGCGTTCGTTCGTCTGCTGCTGTACTGGACATAAATTAATGATGCTGAGGTTACAACAGGATTACTTTATGTATTATGCCAGGCAAAAACGTTACGATGAATCACCTTCCAAACATCCTGTGCTTAAAGAAATGAAAGTGTGATTTAAAGTGTGGAGTTGTTAAAAGTCAAGTTCCTCTAAGTGAACTGAACTACAATGAGTATAAAAAAAGAAGTGTAGGCAGCCTTATACTGTACACTAGGAGTAAATCATCCATCAGCTGCAAAATAAATCCAACCAGGTCATTTTGTACTTCAATTAATCTTTTATTAAATTTGTTCTCTCCTCAAGATATATTTACAGTATACAATTTCAGCAAGTCTTTGTGCTGACAGAATCCTCTGAGCACTGGCTGAACTTACCCACTGTGCCAGCCAATATCAGGAATTAGCCTCAGGTATAAAAACAGTAACATCATTTATCTCTTCAAAAGCTGGGCCGCAGCCCAGACAAGTTTCTAGTAGGGAAGCTATATCTGGAGACAGAAGTTGCCAACCAACATTTCTCTTCAGGTCAAGGAATCAATGCAGGGTTTAATGTCTTCCTATTGTTCCACAACAGTTTGGAGCATGTAGTGCTGTACTGCACATGTATTGTATGATCAAGATTTATTTTTTCTATAAAAAATAGTGTGCGTAGTCACTGGAAATACAACAGAGAGACTGCAACTGCAGCCTTTCCAAGGGGTTGATGGTAATCTGGCAAAAAGGATTGAAGCAGGGCCAAAGACTTAACAAGATATTCAAAAAATCAATAATGCTCACAGGCTAAAGCAAATATTAAAAACAAGACATCTGGACAACAGGTTCAAGAAAATTGTCAACATACTTGCCTTCATTCAGTCAGCATTATATAATACAGTAAAATGTAAGCACAAGAAGATCATGGGTTCAAGAAGAAATCTGTAAACAAGTACTGTAGATTTTTAGACTACCTATCCAGTAGGCTATATTGTAAACTGCATGACATAAAACCTATTTTCTGACCTGTAATACACTGCACAATTGGGACGAATACTAAAGTCAACGAACCTGACTTTGTATAGTGTATTTGTGGGTTCCTAAAGTAATTGCATTTTAAAATGCAATCTGACAACAGAGCACACAAACAGGGCACACAGTAAAACCAAGCAAAATCTAAACACAGTAAAAGGTAGAACAGCATAAACCTTCGCGTTCATATGTGGTAAAAGGAAGTACATCAACTATAGTGTGTGTATGTGTATATATTATAAATAGACAGACAGACAGATATAGATAGAGATGCAATACATAGGACCGCCCTTCTTTGATTTTAAACCATGGACAGGAAATCTGGTTCTAAAACCGCATGGAAAAATGTTTTTCTTTTAGATAATTATATATATATATATATATATATATATATATATATATATATATATATATATATACATAGTCTACATGAACTTTGACAAAAAACACACACAGAAACTTTCACAATCGTCCAAATAAATAACCACAAAATGACTGAAAAAAAATGTAAAATAAGGTTGCCGATCTGCATGCAATATGTAATCTATCTGCACAGAGAAAATAACATTTTAAAGTTCACACCCATTATGTTTAGAAATACAGCAAGCAGTAAATTTACTGGTCAACCATAAAAAAAATGATGTGCTCTGGTGGTTCACTAATGCCAATATCACATAAACTACAGTAGGTGGCAAACCCATACAACAGCAGCAACTCCTGACTGTGAACAAGTCGAGACGAACTGTAGTCCATCTGTATGCTCTGTTAGGGCACGGAGCAGTTGGACGCGATTCCCTTCAGATGAGACATTAACTAATTAAACATTTGAACAAAGATGCCACGGCAAACAACCAGATGCTCCCGTTCCCTAAATGGAAATCAGAGAGAACCCCCTGCAATGCAAGCTGATAAAGTTGGCCAAGAAGATACCATAATGGAAATGCAGTTACTGCAAACAAAGCTTGTGTGTTGCAGACATCGATAAGGCATTCAGCACTCTGATCTGCTGTAATACAGGCACACTGAGACACTGCCCATGCACTACTCTAGTTTAACTGCACTGTACTTCAATGTAATACACATTAAAGAGCACAAATCCTCAGTGTAAAGAAACTAAGGCCTAGATGCAAGTTTACTGTAAATATACATGGCTTCCCATACAGTATTCTCAGTTTACCCTTGATGTAGAGGCAGTAATATCACATTATAGTACAGCAGGTGACTAAATGGTGACTTTTGGGTCATTCTATGGGAATTTACTAGGGTTTTGTATATCATGGCAACAGAACTATCTTGAGTATGATCATCAAAAAGTGCATGCTTTAGAAATGTGCCACTCGATAGAACTTTTTCCAAAAGATCCATCAAACTATTAATACCTCTTTAGTATTTCATATAGTGTATGTCTTTACTGCACTGTAGATTAGAATTACATATTTAAAAACCACAATACGATAAACACATTCAACAAGTATTGCAGGACTACACTAGTTATTGTAAATTTAACTAAATTGTCGTACATTTTGCACTGGTTCAAAAACTATCCATTCCTTACTGAAAACCAACAAAAAACAGGATTACTTACATAACAAATCTTTCATTAAAAAAATTAATAAATAAGAGTATTATTGTTTGAAGATAAACTCATTATTCCCACGGGATAAAAATCTAAATTCTGTTCTTCCATTTCCGTGAGGCTGGTTTTCAAAGCATGTTTTTAAAACTGGCAATTCATCCTTGTGCCCCTCCTGCAGCAAACATTCTTCAAGGAATCTTTTGTTGCTGTGCTTTGCCCGGGGGTCAAAGTGCTCTCTTAACTACAGATACTGTACTGCCAGACAGTCTGCACTTGGATACAACTTCTACAGCTCTACAGAAAATGTATTGAAACCTATTCAGCTGGAATCTCTAGGGGCCTCCCCCAGCTGTCCATGTGACACATGGCTGGAATTCACCTCTACAGCCATTAACACATAAAAAGGAACAACGCTGTACAACACAGTACTACTCATACAGCAAAATTCCAGTTCAAAACCAAATCAGCACCAAATTAAAATGTCAGGAAACCCCACATAAATATATAAATACTACACTGGCTCCACAGTAGAACTCTGTATGGTCTTAAAGCCAGGCTAAGGTAATTGGCAAGTATTGTTATATTTGTTAAATGTTAAAGTACTACCATTACTTTCAATTATATATAAAAAAACAGCACAAATACAAGAACGCAGCATACAATACTAAACCAAAAAACAAAAAAAGTAGTTGTACGCTCTTAAACACCCAACTTAAGAGTTGCTGTCTCCACCAGCACTTCATTTCAAAAGACCATGAATTTTCAAAGTGTAGGGAGTGTAATATTTAGGATCAAGGTTATGAAACACAATCTGCAATATTAAATGTTATATGGAACTGACAATTTACAACACAAATTCGAAAAAATATGGAGACCATTTTCCATAGAGATGAAAGCAGGCTACTGTACTGTATATCTAATCTTGAAAAACAGACAAAAAAAAGAGTACATACTGTAGCAAGTGCAGCGTGGGTAGATTTACTGTAGTGCACAGCAACAAAAATCTCTCATCTACAATGCAGAAGCTCTACAAAGCAACAAAATGCGCATAAACTTAATACAATCGCATAAACATCCCACCTGGAGCTGGCCATGCGTACACTTGCTCCATATTCAAATTAAAAGGAGAGCGAACACATTCACAACACTCATTAAATGAAGTTTGACAATTAAGTTTTAGTTTAGATTTACACTGCATACTGGCGCGAGTAGCGTATCCAATACCCAACACGACAGCACTTGTATGTATTGAAATTCTAATAACTCTTGTCCCATGAATGTCAGCTGGCATTAATCACATGACAAAAGGTCCCATGTTCTAGATCACTTAGGCCTACTGTATACAAATACTCAAGCCTTTTGATGTTTGTCATGATTATTAGTATTACAATTTTATTTAAAAACAACTTAAATCAGATAAGAAAACAAGAACGTTCAAAAAGTATATAAAACGCCAACAGTGTATCTTATATAACAGCAAACCTCTGAACAGTACAGTTTGTACTGCAGGCTGCTTTACACAGCCAGCAGAAATCAAGGGGCATGTTTGATAACCAAGATGATGACAACATTTGTCAATACTAAAGGGTTAATTTGCTGGACGGGTGACAACAATACTTTTGTTGTACTGTATACAGCTACACAGTTAGTATATTTGCATTTCCACACTGCAACACCATCACTTCCTCCAACTCTTTAAAGCAGCTCTTTGTGTCCTCACACAAACTAATGCAAATCAGCTTCAGCTTGGAAAGGCTTATACTGTTATATCCACAAGCTTTCAAAAAACTTAAACATGTGGTTAAATATGGGAAATATTACGAAGTTAGATTGTCCCAGTGGTTCAAACAGACTATGACCTTGCTTTATTACTGTACATAAAGACTCAGTGATTGGCCTTGGGCATGTCAGCTCTCCCACTTCAGTCCTCTCAGCTGCAACAGTACAGCAAGCACAGAGCAAAACACTGCAGGTCCCCAGTGATTATACTGCAAGATACTGTAATGTACTCTGTTGGGCTATCCTGGGTAAATTATTGCTTGAAAAAAAATGATTGCAACACAATACAGGGCGGCAGAAGGAAAGCCATTCTTTTCTAAAAGCTGTTCAGAGAACCCAATCTCCCCCAACCCCCACCCTCTTTTCACTTTGTATGTGTTGTGTCCGTTCCAGCTCGGAGTCACTGAGGAAAATGTTTCACTGATGTGTCATACAGTACAGCATGTAGCTTCTCAGGCTTGCTGCCAGTCCTCTCGAGACAATACAACTTGCCTTGCATTCTCAGGGTCAATTCTTTAATATCAAAATCACACACTTCTCAATTGTAACTTCAATTTATGTATATATTGTTTGAGCAGTATTTAAAAAGTGGCAGCACTAACGTAAGTTGACTGCATTACTGTAAATGCATAGCATTAACATTTAAAAATATATTTTGAACATTGGATGAAACATACAGTTTCTACTACATTTCTGACCAACTATACTGTGGTTCTGTGAGTGACAAGAGGCACATTAGAAGTACTGTAGGACAGCACCACATAAAATCTCAAAATGTCTACAGAATCTTGCCAGTTTCTTTTGACCTCCCAATTCCCTTGAACTTCCTGAACTCTCCGTCTCTCTTCATGGCCAGACGGCCCTGATCTTTCCATCTTTCCATCACACCCTGCATGGTAGCTGCAGATGGTTCTTTGCTGAAATGCAAATGCAAACAGCTGTTACTACTGAAGAGAAGACAGTTTCAGTCTGCTTCTTTTGGCTTGTGGCTGTTTTTAAAGAGTAAAACAAAATGGATTCATACTCAAGGGGCAAAAAACCCACTAATAAAATGAATACCCAAAGCAAGCAAAGTCCACAGTACCCTTTATTGCAACCATACACTCTACAGTACCTTGTAACAAGCAGGTTTTTCATAATATTCAATTGTTTACAAAATACATTTGTGTCTTCTGCAATGATTTGAATCAGTTTATTGCATTGACATAGGAAACAAGCCTGCTGGGAAAGGGACAACTTCAAAGAACACCGGTTGCTGAAGCTTCACAAATATCTGGGAGAAGGGTTGTTTTTAATAAGCGTTCACAGAAACTTAGGTATCTGGTTAAATTAAAGGATTATCTTAATCACTGTAGGCTGGAATACAAACAGCTTCCACAGGACTGCAAGCAACTTTACACTTGCCAAGGCCAAATGGATAAACGGCCTAAATTGTAACCAGGAAACACTTACCTGTAAGATGTTGCTCAATCACTGTCCCTCGCTACCGCATTGGCCACAGCACTGAAAGACGGGTGTGATGGCAGCATAACTGCAATTCATTAGCCTACAAGATTTGATCTGCCTGTCAGTGGACTAGAATTTGCATACTGCAAATGTATCCTTCTTAGGGCTTCATTCACTAAACGGTAGTGTTTTGGACATTATACTGCGTGAAAAAGGATGATCACTTTGCACGGTTCCATCTAGTGATTAACATCTTATTCATTAAACTTAATAGAAAAGCCTTCAATTACATACTGGAAAAGAGGGGGCTGGATGCAAAAACTGCGGCAGCTGTAACAACAGACAATGGCTCAAATGTAAAGGAGGCCTTTAAATGATCTCATGGATGTGCCATGGCTGTTGCTTTGGGCATAATCTCAATCTGGCTTTCAGTAAAGCCCAAATTGACCCAAGTTGAAACAGCTTTGAGGTCCTGCAGGAGTCTTGTTAAAGGGTTCAATCGCAGCTGGAAAATGAGAGTTGACTAAAAAGCAAGTTGAACTATATGTTCCTTGGCACTCACTGCTCCTTGATGTGGCCACAAGATGGGGTCAACATACTTGATAGTTTCCAGGTTCATTGAGCAGCAACAAGCAGTTTGTGCAGTACTTGCTTCTGACCGCAGTTCACGGCATTTAATGCCAACAGATAGTAACACTCAGGTTCTTGAAAATGTGTGTCAAGTCCTGAGCCCATTGCACATATTTACAGAAGCACTAGCTGCAGAATCTCATATTACCATATCTGCCTTGCAACCAGTTCTACATCACCTCCACAGTGCCCTGCTGACTGAGCAGGATGGAGACAGGGTTCTCACTAAACAAACGAAGCAAATAATTTCTGCTGATCTAAAAATCAAGATATTCTGCAGCATCAACTTCTAGATTTCTTAACTTAACCAGTTATGTAGACCCCAGATTTAAAAAAACAAAAAAACAAAAAAACATTTTTCTGTGTCAGATGGTCCAAACAGCATTGCTGTTGAAGATGCGCATAAAGAGCTTGCTTTAAATAAGGCACTTGCTATAGATGAAAAAAGTAATGCAACCACTCTACCACAGGAATCCCAAAGTACTACTGACATTCCTTGAGCTTCCTCAGCTACAGCTCTTCCAAGTCCACTGGCAAAAGAAAGTCCTCAGAAGGTTTCCGGTCTAGTTGGTATCTAAAAATGGATTACTGAAAAAAAAAAAAAAAAAAAAAAAAACACACTACCTTACCATGCCATTAGCTGCAGAGGAAACTTATCCTCTGTCTTGGTGGAAAGACCATGCCGATGCTCTGCCTCTGCTCTCTAGCTTAGTGAAAAAGCTGTTTTGCATCCCAGCCACTAGTGTGCCATCACAGCGTGTTTTCAGTTCTGGTGGAAATACTGCAACACCCTTTCGACCATGTCTTTCGCCAGAACATATAAACATGTTAGTATTTTTACACCAAAACCCTAAATGGAGTTCCATTTAAGTTTGTTCACCTCATGCCAATGAAAATATTTTAGTTTTATGTTTACATGTCAGTTGTTTTGTTTTTCTTTTTTCCTCCATATTGGACTATTGTTGGCACCAAAACTGAACAACTTAAAAGAGCAAAGAAAAAAAAAATAGAAGAAAAACAAAATAGAAGAAAAGAACTAAACAAAATGTAAGGCTTATTTTATTTTACTTTGGAAATGCTCCATTTTTTTTTTTATTTCATAGAGTTCTGCATTTCAAGTAGAGTATTGTACAAATATCTATTGTATTATAAGTACCATATTTTTTTCATTAAAGTTTAGGCTACTGATTTCATACCTATTACAGCTTAATAAAATGTAAATCTTATAAATTTGTAAGTTTTTTTTTTTGTAGTTCTTTGTAAATTATCGTGTTTGCCACAATTATCGTGATAACACACACAATAATCATATGAGAACATTTTCATATTGTGACACCCCTATATGTGTGTTGCGGATATGTCTTGTTTTGCAAACGGCACTAGTGGGCTGCCCTGTTTATGTTGGAATTTAGTTGAAACCGCCTGGTTTCCAAAGGCGGTACTGTTAATACAGCCTGAGACATTTAGTAAAGCTACTGCACTTAAGTGAATATGGTTTGTATAACAAACACCTCCCCCGTGGTCTAAGGAGGACAATTTAAATACATTTCCATGCATTAACATTATTCATTGTATTTAAATGACTCGCACGCGGTGCCTTTTTCCACGCGATTCATTTCGTGCGCCAGGTCGCCTGCCACTCCTTGGTGAATACAGCAGGTGCACAAAGCACGCAGAAAAGCAGCTTATTGCGCACAAAACATGTTACCGTTGATTAGTGCAAAATCTGGTTTTATTAGAAATTCCCACACCTAGGCTTATGTGCTACACATATTCACAATTAAAAATTGTTTTAAAACAATATACAGTATTCTGTACAAAGCATGCAGGACAAAAAACAAGTTATCTGGCATTAGAAAAGAAAAAAAAAAAAAGAAAAGCTTTCCCTGCTTCTATTCCCAAGTCAATCAGAAGAAGGGAGAGCCCTGCTCATTTTGATGTGGAGCTGTGCTGGTAATTAGTAAACCCAGTCAAACAGCACACATTGCACGCTTCAACGTCAAGTACAGTAGGGGGCCCTGGACAAAGCATATCTGCCAGGCGTCAGAGTTAGCAAGCAAGCCAAAGTAGCATTAAGACATATTGCTAAAAATAGAATGTAGTGTCAGCCAGGGCTTCGGGTATTAACTCTTACTGCACATAATTACACAGCTTAATAGATGTACTGTTCTGTACTACAGATCAGATCTTTAAGAAAACCATTAACCTGCTACAGTATACCGTATCAACCCTGATGACTCCAAAGAAACCTAAAGCTGAACTGTATACAGTTCCTGCTTACTCAAATAACAAAACTATTACAGCAATCCCTCCCCAGAGACAAATTGCACAGCTACAAATTATTATTATTCATCATCATCAACAACAACAGATCCCAGAGACTGGTTGTGCCTCCATGATACGAGTCGCGAGCACAGTTTGATCTAACTTTTTTTTTTTTTGGTTGTTTGGGCATATAACAAAAAAATCCCAAATAGCAGTGGGTTTGAGACATTTATTTCAATACTGCTTACGCTATACAACACTTTGCTGTCGAGACAGCGAATGAAGAAATCAATCTGTGGAGAAGTATTATAAATAACATTTCTGAAATTATCTGGCACAACAAAAAGAGTTATTTAAAAACCAGTTCTGACTAATTACATAAAGTTATTTATTCCAATGACATTTCTAGACTACTGTAAATTGTTTGATTCTTTAATTAACAGAGCCACCCTTAACAAATTGTATATGGTAGAGAGTATAAAAAATATTTGAGCAGGGTGACAAAGACAGGTTGGGCAGGTTACAGCAAGTCTTTTTTCTTTTTTTTTTCTGTAACAACCAGTGAAGGAAAGGGAGTATTTTCAATGCCACGTCAGATATGTGTTTGTTTGGGAGTGTCTTGTCACTGGCTCTCAAGTTGCTGTTCAGTTCACATCCTTGTGCTCTACAAATACAGTGCCACCACCTAAAACCCTTCTATTGAAACCCCCAGAGAACCTAATTTGTCAAGCCCCAGGTACAAAGAATAAGCAGGGAAGTCTAAAGCATAATGTATTATTGCATTGTTTGCTCCAGCTCAGCAGCCACTTCCTCTATTCCAAACCCACTTTCAACATCAGAAGCAGACAGTAGCTGCTAAGGAATGAAATTCAGGATGGCGTTAGAAAGATGCATTTCTGTAGACAGGCTGCAGCACACTTTTGGTTTTCTTCAGGTGTGAAGAGATTGTCTTTAACTGATGAGCCTGGGATATGTAAATTAGAAAAGACATTGTGCATCTTTGACATAAATTTCCATTCCAATTATTTTTTTAAAAATTGCATAAAATGTCATTTCTCTTTGTAGTATAGCCTACTGTGCCTGTCTTGAATCAGCAGCTAGCTCACCTCCCCCCTCTATACATTTGACAGGTACATAGATAAATTGATAGATAGACAGACATATACAGTTGATAGAAAATTTCTAATTAAAAATGATCACTTTTACAGTAAAGGGAAATCAGCACATTATGCACCCTGTCCCTGTATCCAGCACCTAAGACTGATACAGTACTGTATGCAGTTTTTAAACCCCAATTTTATTTTTCATTCGCTACTGTACCTCTATGCAATGTACTGAATTCCATTATACAATACAATTGCAAGTACAATACAAAGTCTTAAAACAAAAACGTAAACATAAACAACAGTTTCATACTATCAATTCTTTTTCACTCATTAGCCATTGGATTTACTGTATAGAATTTACATTTTTGAACAGCAATACAAAAGGGAATATATACAGTATCAACTGACATTTAACCTTCAAAGGTCATAGTTCAAAGCTAGAAATGATTAGACTGCTGGAAAATCTATTTCACAAGTGTCAGTCTATATTTCTGCCAATAAATTGCACTGGAATGTGGCACACTCCCATCACCATTGAATAAATATTAAAATTATGAATAACTGTTCCCTGTCTAACACGTACATCTAGTGGATGCTGCATCAGACAATGGTAAATGATGAACCAATAGCGTTATACATTTTGCTTACAAAGTCTCAACAAATTACAGACAACATACTGTGAACAAACTCCTCAAACTACTGCAAGTCATGTATGCAAAGAGGGGAGTACACCAATATGTGTAGGTACTGAACATCTAAATATAATGCCATACAAGAATGTGCACAGTATACGTCAATTAAATCTGTCAAACTGTTTGTATGGAATTAGCCTGATGTGTATTGTACTTTGAGGATTACATTAAACATACTGATGGCAAAATTAAAAGTCCTATTTATAGGGATATTCTCATTTCTACACAGGACCGCTGAAAGACGCGTTCTTGCATAGAATAATAGGTGTAGATTAAATAGAGTGATGCTCTAAAAATGCTTTATTGTTGGCACAGACCTTTAACAGACAAAGTTACACGTATCTCTTTCTAATAAAACAATCGTAAACCACATATTTCTTCACTTATTTGGAATCAATATAGCTGCTGATTATTAATTATTTTTAACAATTATTTATTGATTTTTCCAATTTTCTCCCAATTAGTGGAATGTCCAATTATTATTCAACCCGGTTCACTGCTGCAACCCCCGAACTAACTCGGGAGAGATGAGCACTCGCGTCTTCCAAAATGAATGCCGTCAGCTTTTTTTCACTCTGCAAGACCGCTGTGCAGCCATATCAAAACTTACAGCGTCGGAGGACCACGCAGTTTGGAATTGCGCACAGGCACTCAGCCAGCCACAGAGGTTGCTGGTGTGTGGACGGAGCCAAGGATTCTCCAGCCAACCTAACCCCTACCCCATCCGGGCAGTGTTTGGTCAATTCTGCGCAGTCCCCTAGGAACTCCCATCCACGGTCGGCAGTGGCATCGCTTGGATTAGAACCGCTGATCTCCAAGCTATAGGGCGCATCCTGCACTCTGGGCAGAGTGCCTTTACTGGATGCACCACTGAGGAGCCCCACTGCTGATTATTTTTAATGAAAATCATCAATCCTCTACAGTACATTAATCCAAATATTCTTTGCCAGGATTTAAGACAAATAAATGGCACAGCAACCTCCATTTTAACCACAGTACACTTGTCTCATAAACATGACAAATGGTGCAGACCAAAACAATGGTACCACCATAACTCATTCACTGCTAAAACTGGAATAAGCACTAGTTATCGAATTGTTCTGGGGACTGATGATCACTCAATAACAGCATATGTTGAATAATTTCAGTGTGAGAAAATACTTGTAGAACAAGAATAAAATTACAATAGCAACTTCATACAAAATCTGTGATCAAGGGCAAGAAGACAAGCCTGTAAAAAAAAAAAAAATTTAATGATAGGATTAAAATAACTGATATCACACATAATTAACAAGTATTTTCTGATATAAACTGAAATTATTCAACATAAGCTGTTATTGAATGATCATCAGTCCTCAAAACATATTACAAAAAAAGACTTAAACAAAAAAACCCTGCCTTCAGAATAATATAAAGTGAATTATGAATAAATAAGCTTGAGAGAGAAACACAAAGACATTCAAAGCTGCCAGCTGACTGAAATAAGAAGTGATTGTTTCTGCTTCAAGTTTTCACAAAGAAAAAAAAAACACCAATTGGTTTTACGAATATCTGAGTTTCTCAAACAAAACGTTAACATTTTAGGGCTAAGTGTTTACTCTAATTTATATAGAAGCAAATTTAATTTCACTTTTAAGATAAAATGCTAATTATAGCACTTATATTACACAAACATTTCATATGACAGGCAAACTACATGTTTGTGACATTGTTACAGTAATCCATCGCTCCCCTTACAAGATTCCTATTCAGGACAAGGTGATGCTGCATGAGCTACAACTCCAACCTTAATCTTCAATCTGACTTGAAGCAAGGCTGAACCTATTCAATTTGCACAGATGGAACATCCGTGACCTATAGATGCTTTACCACCTGCCCCACACGATGACCTTGCTGCTCTTCAATTTAATTACAATGGGGATTGGGATATAAATCTGACACCCTTCTGAGCAAAGAGCACCTTCTTTCAAATGACAATAAAAGGATTCATATTGGATCTATTATAGCTAAGCTTCTTCAGCAGTCACAGTTTTAAAACAAAGACTTGAAAGATTTCCAGCCATTTAGATTTTTGCGTATAGGGAAGAAATACAATGAAATGATAACACGATTGCTTTAGAGGTTTATAGAACATGTATCCAACCAATTACAATACTGAGTCATACTCATTTCCTGTTTGCTGTCAGATTGCAAGTTAACCATTTGGTTCACTGGCATTTAATTTGTTACAGTCTCAAAGGGCCTTACAGTAGTATACTGTGGGATCTGACCTCAAATTAAGAGTGATGATAAAAAAAATTTGTTTCTGAAGATATGAAATGTGTTTATATAAATCAGGGTTTTGCATAATCGAGTGCAAATAGTACTCCAAAGCATTCAAGAGGTTTGGTAAAATGTCCTGTTGTTGAATGCTAGATAGGTTTAGTGTTGTATCCACTAGGTCAATTATTCTGGGTTTTTCTAAAACATTCAACAAAACCCAAATAGGGAAATGTGGATGACCAAGTTTCTATTAAAGAACAGAAATGTCCCACAAAGAATTATACATTTACCTAAAGGTTTTTTGGTTTTATTTTTCAAAAAAAGTGAGAAGGGAATTCCTCCCATTAAGGTTGTGTGTCACTGAAAATTTGGTCAGTTTTGCTACAGTACTTGACAGAATGAAGTACAACTCTGGCAGTGTTCACAGAAAGCAGAAGTTTCCAAAAGCTGGTAATTCCAGGGAAAAAAAAAAAAAAAAAAAGTACTTCAAAGATGATTTAAAGTGAAAATGTACTTAAGGTTGGAAACAAAAATAGTGTGCGCCAAACACTGAACACTGTTTTGATAAGAACAGGCTCTGTAGTTAAAAATACATCAGACATTTAAAAACACAACGCCACGCTGTCTTCTGTGATGAGGACAGAATTTGTTACTGCATAGCTTAATGTGGCTAATGAACAGAAAAACACCCTAAAATAGAATATGAGTGACCCTGCATGTAAAAATTACTTTCGAACTAAAACGCTCTTCAAATATATATTAATACCGCAATTTGAATCTCAGCTGCAAAACCAGCTAGTAGTAACCAATGCGCACTGTGCTGTACTGGCACGTTATAATATAACCTAACGATACATACGCATTACTGAAATAGTATAATAATAATAATAATAATAATAATAATAATTTCGTTAAACCAGCGGTCCCCACAAGTGACTTACATCGTACAATAACAAGTACCACGATTCCGAAATCTATACACACAGACTCAAGCACTCTGTAGCCGGTACTGATGTACTACGACTATGTGCAAGTTGCAGTGTATATTGGCCTGATCCAAGAGACACCCTACGCTGTCGTACATTGCTGTGTTTTTTTTTGTTTGTTTAGTTTTTTATATTATATATATACACAGCGATGCAGTTGGCTTGCTATATTACAACAGGCATAATAAAGAGTATTAAAAATGAGAAAAACATGTCAAGTGCACATTTTATTCAGGCCTACCACCAAACGAGCCACCCGCCCCAATTTTGGACGCAAACAATATAGTTTCAATCCTGCAGCTTCCCGTATTTAAAAAAAGAGGTCAAACAATTCCATGTGTAATCAATTGCGCTCTGTTAAAAGAAAAATCAGGCAACTGCATTCCCGCGGACTCTCCGCCAGATAAGGGAAACACCGCGGTAATGTAGTGTTGCTGCTGTTTCCAGGCTGTAAACGCAGTCAGAACAGAGGCAATACAAACTCTTCTTACCTTGGAAGCGTATACGAACACCGGTTTTAAACATTAACTTTTCATTCAGCACGGTTCAGAGTCCCGTTTGTACAGAGGAAACGGGTTATAAATTTCAATAGCCCTAGCGTTTTTTTGTTTTTTGTTTTTTGTGTGTTCACTCTCCTTATCTTTCCACGTCCGCCGAAACTAAACACTGAAACTCACTCACACCAACCAGCAGCCAGCCAACAGTTCAACAAGAACCAGCAGGCAGTCAGTGCTCGACGTCAGGCAACCCACTCCCCGGGCATGCGCCAAAATAAAGGGGACTCTGGCTGGTGCGGTGGCGTGTTGGGGAACGCAGTTAATCACATATGGGAATATCCACCCGTCTACATACCAAATGTTATAGCGTATTACAAGAATTCACTCACCTAAGCTTATGTTTTGTCATCTCCGTGAACACAAAGGCAAAGAGTAGTGTAACACGGCGGAAATAGATCAGTTGCCCGGCCTTTCAACAAGATAATAACTTACTTTTCCAGTTTGTTCGCATGAAAGCATACCTGTACCAGGCAGGGTTCCGTTTATGATTTAACCCTTTGCAGGGCGACACTATATATATATATATATATATATATATATATATATATATATATATATATATATATATATATATATATATATACCCTGTATACTACTCTCTGAGTGCGTGCGTACCAAATGCATGATGCCCTCATACGGGGATGCAGTTTTTTTCACATATAAAGCAATTTATTTATTTATTTATTTTATTATGGTCAATGGAAAATAAATATATTATGTGTCCAAAACTACCGGTACTTGTTTTTCAACTGTTTTCGATATTTCATACATGTAAGAGTTAAGTTACTCAGACTTTGCCTAGACACACCTTTGTCTAGCAGGGCACAAAGGCAGAGATGAGGGCAAACTTGCAAGTTACTACTGTATTCTAAAATATTACATTCCAAACGACCAAGAAAAAAAACAGATCTGTTCACTGCTGTTATTCTGGTTAGATGCTGTTTTATTTAGAAGCTTTGGTTCAGTGTATTGTCAATGAAACACACGGCTGTCATCGGTGTCTGATTTAGGGTAGATGTGCTTGTGCACTAACCTTGGCAGTTGCTTGTTTGAGCCCCACTTGATCTTGTAACCTATCAATCTTATGGTACAACCTTTTATGCATTGGGGCTTTTATTTCCATCACTTCGTAGGGTAACCCGCTTGCAACAACAACTGCTGCCCCTTACGTCAAATGGATGGAATATGTTTCGGTTTCTGATGCATCACAAACATACCGCGCCACCTTTCCACCTCTGGATCCAGTGGTGATGTCGCTGACACTGGTTTAGACGCTCCCACCGCATGTGGAGGTAAAGTCGTCACCTCACAGCGCAGTCCTTCAATTCTCCCGAGCTATTGCGGAGATACAATCTGGGGTTTAAAGTTCAAAGAAAATAAGTGTTTGGATGTTGTGGAGCTGAATACCACGAACAGATAGATTGCTGGCTTTGACAGATATGCATATATCTATATATATATATATATATATATATATATATATATATATATATATATATATATATATATATATATATATATATATATACATATATATATATTAAATTTAGTCGTCGTCAATTTTTTACCCCGGTTTTCTCCAGTTTGGTATGCCTGTTATTATTTTCTGTATCGTCGGCTCACCGACCCACTCCCTGACTCGGGAAACGGCGGCTGGAGCACTAGTCCTCCGAAACGTGCGCCTGCCAATCCGTTATTTATCGCACTGCGGATCCACAGCGATGTCACCAGACCTATAGTGCCGGAGGACACGGATCTGGTGGCTCCACTGCAGAACCACAGGCGCCCTATCTGCCACAGGGGTCGCTGATGCGCGGTGAGCCATGGATTCCCCTGCCGACCTCAAACCTCCCTACCCGGGCAGCGCTCGGCCAAGTGTTCGCCGCCCCCTAGGAATTCTCGGTCACGGTAGGCTGTGACATAGCCTGGATTCGAACTTGTCATCTCCAGGCTATAGGGCACATTCTGCACCCCGCGCGGAACGCCTTTACACTTTTCTTTCTATGCTTTACCATGGTTAACCCAAGTTTGTACCTTGCTTTACCTACATTGTCAGCGATTTGTGGGCCTGTGCTTCACCAGGCTTTATGGCACTTGACAATGCTTTTCCATGTATACCACAGTACACAAGTGTACTTAACTCAACACAGCATCATACAGATATGGGTAATTAACCTGTGTGTGTGAGTTCGTATTTAAATACGACTGCTTGCTGTATTTGTGCAGTGTGTATGTGGGAAAAGACTGCAATTACTACTTACGCCCCTTGGTGTACCTTAACTTAAAAGAGCATCTTATTTATTATCCTCCGGAGACCCAGGGAATCACAGGAGACCACAACATACAGTAACAGTTGAGCTGAGCACAATTTACATAACCACAGATCACATAACTTGAAAGTGAGATCAACTGTGATATTCTCTTTATTTATCTATCTATCTATTTATTTATTTATTTCTTTATTGTTTACCATTTTATTCAGCATTCCAGAAACATTCAGTGAATAAAAGGAATAAAGTGTGCCTCTGGCACCTAAGCCAGCCTCCACATTAGCCTGAAGTGACTTGAGTATTTCTGACTGTGTCAGATTTTATCAGGGGTCCGAGAGCCTTGGTATCACATTGTCAATCTGCATTACTCCACAGATCACCTTTACAGCACGTACATGCAATTCAATGTGCTTTACGGGCTGCTGTTTCTTAATTAAATGTAAGTTTGTTTTTGTATACTTCTTTGTATCCTAAAACTGAGTGAGTAAAATCATTACATGTACTAACAGAGTAGTAAACACAATAGCATTTTTATTATTATTGTTTAGCAGTGTTGAATGTCTAGTAAACAGAAACCTAAGACCCACATTGCTTTTGAATTGCATGCAATGTCCACTGTGGGCGGAGAGCTTAGGTATTCAGGATATACACATGGGTAAAGAACTGTATATTGAACTGTAGAGATTGAACTGCGGCACAACACCGGCACTGATAGATTAGGCACTACCATTGAAATATATCCATTCAAAAATAAAGTGTGCAATGGAAACTTAAAATAACAAAATATAGTCAACAGAATATGCCAGTACTACAGTGGCTTCGCTACTTCTGATAAGAAGTATGAAATTGATTTTGAAAACTTGGCTAGCATAGTAATTTGTTTTTCAAGATTTTTGTAAATTTAGTAAATCCTAATTAGAATTCTTAAAGGTCTAAACAATTGTCAGTCGCTGCGTGTTTTATTGGACCATGTTAAGTTAATCCTATCTATGTATATTTTATAATGCATAAAGTTTTTTTTTCAAAGTTTAGAAAACTCCATAGAGTAAATAAAATTAAAAAAAATGTGGCCGATGGGGATATTATGAGTCAAGCGGTAGCTGTCAAATTATTTATTTCTTGCTAGTTTTATACTATTACAATATTTATATTTATTTTCTTTCAAAACAGGGCAATTTTGTATAGTCTATAGACCGGTATATCCATGCCTTACTTATATTATTTCTGTTTTTATTACGGTTTGTGATTTGTTTGTTTGTTTGTGTTGTTTGTTGTTTTTCATCTACATTTACGTCTGCAAGGTCAGTGCTTATGCAGTTAAGGCTGACACTGTAACTACGCTGTCACAAAATCACACATGGCACTGCACAACAGTCCATGTGTTAAACATTGAAAAATACAGTATGTGCAATTATCACCAAACCGAGGATTGCAAAAATAGGATGACGCAAATAAGTAGTATTAAAGTGTTCTATAATCCTCCAAGGCAACAGATGGTACTATAGCGAATTTCTCCGACCAATCTAGTCTGTTACGCTGCTGTTTGTGCTCCATGACACTATTTACCGAACATGCGCAGACCGCTCGGTCTTTTCTCAGTCCAGCGGAGTCTTATATCCGTCCTGTGACTCCGCTCTCCCATCTAAAAGTGGGCGAAAAGTCAGCAAAATGGTTAGTAAATGGGCAAAATACACACAAAAATAATTAGATAAGACTTCTAACAACTAAATGGTGTTGAGTTCTGGTTAAATTTTCTTTTTGAATGTATTGGATGATGTGAGATTGCAACAGTGTCAGCTTCACCGGGGTCCCTTCCAACGTGGCCTAATGGCTGCTGAGCTTCTCTGCATGAGTGAAAAAATGTAAATACGAATCATGGCGGGGTGTTTTGAACTTTGTGTGTCGCTGATATTAAATGTATTCCAGAATACGTTCTTGAACATGTTTTACAGAACTTTTTGTAAGGGGGGTGGTGGGGCTGAATCGCCATATTACGCTTTTGAATTACATGTTGATTTGTGTTCTCTTAGGCCTTGCTAATGTAGACATTAAATGATCTGGCTGGCGAGTGACATTCAATAGATACAAAATGCCGACTCGTCCAAACTGCCGGTTATACTCTATTTACGTCATGCATTTTTTGTGCTACAATCTGAATTAGTTTTCATGATACGGAAGTGTATAGGCCTTTTCTTTAGCGGTCATGGAGTGGTACTAAGTAAGCATCGTGGATATTGGTGACTGAAAAAAAGACCTTGCCACGTTACACGTTGTTTGCGTTTTTCTATTGGCAGACCTGTCGCGCAGACTGTAATGTATTTGTTGGTGTTCACAGGGCTTTGTCAAAGTTGTGAAGAACAAGGCTTACTTTAAGAGGTACCAGGTGAAATTCAGGAGAAGGCGAGGTAAATACAACCGCTCTCTTAACCTTTGCTTTGATTTTCATTTCTGCGTGCAAGACTGCGCTGTGTTCTACTGTTACAGCTGTTGACACATGTGCTTCATTCCAGAGGGTAAAACCGACTACTTTGCCCGCAAGCGCCTGGTGATTCAGGACAAGAACAAGTACAATACTCCTAAATACAGGATGATTGTACGATTCACCAACCGGGACATCATCTGCCAGGTGGGCATTGCATTTCACTTCTGTCGGAGTGCTTGTAGTTTCTCCCGTATTTGCTTGTTTCAGTGTATTCGATGTGCATTTTTTCTGCTGCAGATCGCCTATGCCAAAATCGAAGGGGATGTGATTGTCTGTGCTGCCTATTCCCATGAACTACCCAAGTATGGAGTCAGTGTGGGATTGACAAACTATGCTGCAGCCTATTGCACTGGTCTGCTGTTGGCCCGCAGGGTAAGAACTGTTCTTTTCATACTTCAGAGTGATACTGCAGTAACAGATAGCCATAGAATGTTATATCCTTGATGGCACACCAACGTTGTTCAGGGATACTTCTAAAGTAAATGTGCAATGGATTTTATTTGGCCCTGTGTTGCAGTAGTTGTATACAACTTTGTGCTTCAACTACATAGTATACTGTATTTCAGATGTCTACATACCCATTTGTTTATATTGAGCAAGCATTATCTTGCACAAAGTGTCTATGTACAACGAAGTTGTGGTTCAGACTAACAGTTTAAATAGGATATCCCATACCTGCTCTGACATGAACATGCATGCTTTCTATATATAAAATACTCTCAACCAAGGAAATGCACTTGGGGAAAGCCATGCCTTTTTAGTACCAGTGAAGTGTTAGAGCATGGATTTTTCAAGCCTGTCTTAATGTAGCTAAATGTTGGATTTCTCATGATCAGTATGTTGAGGGTGAAAGTAGACGCCTACAGGTACGGTGGTAGTCCAAAACAGAAGAAAATGTCACTATAATCGACTGGTTAAGGCAGTCTAGTTTGCATTTGCTTTTGTGCTAAAATTCTAATCCTCATTGCTTGCAGTTGCTGAATAAATTTGGATTGGACAGCGTGTATGAAGGCCAGCTTGAGGTAACTGGTGACGAATACAATGTGGAGAGCATCGATGGCAAGCCTGGTGCCTTCACTTGTTACTTGGATGCCGGTCTTGCAAGAACCACTACTGGCAATAAAGTGTTCGGTGCTCTGAAAGGAGCTGTTGATGGTGGACTGTCCATCCCTCACAGGTAGGTTTGAGTGGGGTTGTTGCATATAAAGTTAGGCTTGCATTTGCTATAGGTTTTTGAAAACTGTTACAGAAAATAAAGGTAATTTGTTGGGGGTTGACTGCACCTCAAGTTCATTTGTCAAATGGAATTTCTCTCCGATGTCAACAAGATGGTCTTACAATCCACAGCATTATATTAACTTTGACATACGTACTTTATATAACACACTTGTATCATAATAAATAGAAGAAAAAAATATATAAAATCAGCCATGTAAAAATCTTATCCAGCACCCCCCCACCACTTGCGGAACGAAATCCTGGTGATCATTCGCCAGCCCCCCACTCCGAAAACGTGGTCTGCAGTGGAATAGCCTGGACTCGAATCTGCAATCTCCAGGCCATAGGCCGCATCCTGTACTCCACGCAGAGTGCCTTTTAACAAGAATATAAATAGGTCCTTACATTTTCCATAGTATGGGTACTCTTGATTAATACACACAGCTGAAATACCTCCTAAAGAAAATAAATGTGATCTTTTGACTGCCACTGTAAACAATTATTTCCTAGTGTGCTGCAGTAAAACTTGCAATCATTTTGTTAATTTTATTTTAAGCATTTCACAATTGAGTAACATTAATTACATTCTTAAAATAGCGGTGCACAATGGCAAACATTGGGCTTCTGGAGAGTTCACAGCTTGTTTTTACATAGTATAAAACCGTTCAATAAACACTGTAGAAGTGCAAATGTAATGGTTACGGTCAGTTTTCATCCCTCCTTGGGGATGCATTTTGAACAGTAGATGTGGCTGACTTGCATTGAAACCTGTTCTACTTTCCACAAGAGATTTTTGTCTGCTTGGTTGATCAGACTTGTCCTGAATCCCTTTGGACTAAGCAAACATTGTTTATGTAGAATGCAACTGCTGTCTTGTCTAAATGTCACATTAGTAGGTTGCTAGTTCCAAATTGCCTCTGTTAATTCTGCAGCACCAAGCGTTTCCCTGGTTATGACTCTGAGAGCAAGGAGTTCAACGCAGAGGTCCACCGCAAGCACATCATGGGCCAGAACATCTCGGAGTACATGAGCTATCTGATGGAGGAAGATGAGGAAGCCTACAAGAGGCAGTTCTCCAGGTTTATCAAAAACGGTGTTACTCCTGACAAGGTAAGAGGTTTTTGTATACATATCTATCAGTCTATCATCTATCTATCAACTTGGTCTGCTCTAAATTGAAAATTTAAATGATCCACATTTTCCATGCAAACCCCAGGACTGACTTGAAACAAACTAAATCAAAACAAGCTCATTAAACTTTCTTGGTTTAATGGAACTTGCAGAAATTGAAGTAGTGAGTGTTTGTATCCATGCTGTACACAAAGGAGTGGGTTGTTAATCTGTCTGCTACAACTAGATGGTAATGGCTGTCTCTTGAGGCTGCGAGAGGTGTTCTTTTTGTTCAAAGAAGTCACTGTTGATTTGTTCTTGGGGATTGTTTCCTAATTTGCCTGCATCTGGTTGCATGTTAAATGCTTCTGTAAAGCGATAGTCTCTGGATTTGGGTAAAATGGTCATGAAGCATGGACAATTGGTCTAAATTTGTGTCAATACTTCTGTCTGAAAACTGACACTAGCCTTAGCCAATTGTTTTCTGTTTCTCACTACTACCATTTTATTGTAGTTTTTCTTACTACAGTACATTCATTCTTTGTTTGGCTACAACATCCAGTGTCGTTTTGATAGAATTGTGGTAGCCTGCTGCATTTTGCAGGAAAGTTTAAAGCGTTACATTCATTCCTAATGGCTAGTGTATATGACTTTTGGATCTGGGATGTTCTACTATTGCCTGTAAACTCTGCCACTCATTACTAGTGGCCATGTGGGGAAAATGGGTCACATTGCAAAGGTCCTGCTATGGGATCTGAAAACTAATATGCAGTGTATTGACAAATAATGCTACTTCTCTCTGCAACACTGTAGATAATTTGTCCAGCCTGAATCTCACTTGACCTTTTGAGAAGGACCTACAAATAGAACAGAATAAACATGCCTTCCTCCCTGGTGGTTTGAGATGTTCCAGGATGATGTAATGAAAGTGAAAAAAATAGTAACATTTCAATGCAAATATTATTTAGAATGTGTCCTTGAAAGCATGCAGCAATTGCAGTCCAGCAGGGCATGTAGTTTGTATTTGCATGCATGCATACACACACACTCACTCTTAAGTGAACTGTTCCAGTAGTAATCGTTGTTGCCTTGGTTTTTGTAGGTTAATGAAATGTATACCAAGGCTCATACTGCTATCCGGGAGAATCCTGTGCATGAAAAGAAACCCGTGAAAGAAGTCAAGAAGAAGAGGTATGTTTCATACTGTAGAAGTTGTTTCAATGATGTTGAGAAGGCGTTGTTCTCTGAAGGCATTATTCCTATTTTAATAACAATTTTTGTAAATCTTAAAAGCTTTAAATATTATCAATGTAACCTCTAGCATCCATTCTATACAGGTTAGAACTGCAATTTTTCCTGTTTACTGGGCTATTAAGTGCGTGTGGGGGGTCTAGATTATTAACTTAGCCACTTCCCAGTTGCTTAATTATGTACAGGCATTACTGTCTGGTAGTTGGCCTTAACAAACCAATGGTGTTGGATAGTGCTTTGGGGAAAAAAAAGTAAACTTTTTATAGAAGTAACATTTGACTTAATGTTTTGTAATATTTAATCCTTCAGTCTAATAACCAGTGACTGGAAACTAAATGAAGACATGCACTGTAGTCTGGAATAGTGGTCTGTCAAATGAGTTATTGTGGCATCATCTATTGTCTTTTCAGCATGGCTTACCCTACCTTATTAAGAACAAAAGAATTGGAGCCATGATTGTGTATTGTGGATGTAAAATGTCTTGACACCAGTGGTCTCTCAAAGAATACATTTCAGTGTAGAGATTATGCTTTTGGTAAAATATGCTCTGTAAATGTGCTATAGAAAGCACCTGTTCTGATAAAGTGTCTTTTAATGCAGGTGGAACCGCGCCAAGTTGTCTCTGGCTCAGAGAAAGGACCGCGTTGCTCAGAAGAAGAGCAGCTTCCTCAGAGCACAGGAACAAGCTGACGACAGCTAAAGTGTTGCTTCCAATTTTCAACTCGAAATACGCTTGTTCTAATAAATATATGAAAGACATTTTGGCTTTGTGTGTGAGTAATTACCTCTTTTTGCTTTTAATTTCTATATTTCATTTTCTCACAATCTGGAGGAGAGAGAGGATTGTTTTGTAGTAATGTCTCTGAACAGCACAGTGCTAACCTGAACTACACGATTTAGGA